>NC_069506.1:185487114-185562641 GCF_027579735.1 Bombina bombina | reverse complement strand
TGTCGCGTTTTTAGTTGGCCTGCACGGTGTACCTTGTGACCAGGCGTGGTCACGTTTCTAGTCACCATTTCCGTATTCCTGACCGCGTGGCGACGGAGAGAGTCTGTTCCGCTAGTTGTCTGGGTCATAGGAGGTGGTGAGTGCCCTAGCCATTGGAGGTGTAAGATGCCGTCTTATTTTTTCTTTCCTATCCATAATTTCTATTCTAGATATTCATTTTTTGGAGACGGAATGTCTCTGATTCAGATTCTACTTCTTGCAAAGAGTATGAAATGGCCAGGGTAATCCATGCCCATCAGTTATGTTCTGCATGCCGCTTTAGAGTGCTCTGTTTTCCCGATCCAGGGAATTTAGAGTCCGCCGAGCCATCCGCCCCTGGGCCCCATATCCTGTGTACCGAGTACCCTAGAACCTTCTTTGGCTACGCACGTAGGTGTCCCAAATGTCTTTACCCCTTCTCCGGAAGGCGGCTTGTTTCCTCCAGAGGTTACGGCACGGTTCCACATGGCCATTTCTTTGGCATTGGGGCATTTACATCTTCCAGGGAGGCAGACGTTAGTGAGATTATGTCCATGTTTGGTGAACCAGGCTCGTCAGGCAAGGGATTGTCTGGGTCAGATCAGCCCTCTGGGGAAGCAGTTGCCTCTGAGGCTTCAAGGGCCCAATCCTCGGGGTTGTCAGTTCCCCGGCGGAGGTAAGTCTTGCTTTTCATTATAGACTGGCGCGCCTTTGTGTCCTGCTGTGACATGTTTTGGCAGTGCTGGAGGATCCAAACCCAGAGGGGTTGAGGGGTACTCGGTCTTCCGCTACGTACGGCAAGCTGGGATAGACATAAGGGATGCAATTAATCTCCTTGTTGTCTCCGATTTATTCTTTTTATATGGGGTATCTTATTCCAGTTCTGAGCTTCGGGAGAATGGGATCTCTGACGGGCTGGCCCTGTCAGTGTAACCATTTTTCTTGGGCGTTCACCTGTGAGTGCTACCCTCTTTTTCGTTGATCCGGTTAGGATGTATTTGTTTTCTTTTTTTTTTTGGAAGCGCATTGTCAGTATATTTATGAAAATCTTAGTAGTGCTATCCAAATAATATATAGTTTATGGCAGGGTTATAAACACAATCTTAAAATAATTTTCCTTAAAAATTGAAAACCCTAATCAACCATGCATCTACTAGACCATACAATTAATATAATTATCTGAATTCTTTTATTTAGTTAATATCCATAAACATATTGAAGTATATTCACAATAAAAGGAAATGAAACAAAATTTATATGCGTTAAAACCAACTCTTAAGATATGCTATCCTTCTTACAAAACCCAGAAAGATATACCTTCACAATTCAGCCTTTTATTTATTTAACACTATGGGACTAAAAAACCCTTTAACATCCAAGCAATACAATTCTAAACAGTGTTTATAAAACAATAGGATATATATATATTCTGCTATTAACTGCAATTTATCCTAATACAAAATTAACTGACAATATCAGAACTTGCATAGATGAGTTACTTGGTCAATCAGACGCAGATTTAAACAATATATATATAGGCGGTGAAATGCTAAACTTGAAAAAAAAAACACCACTGCTTCTTTAAATCTATTAAATACAAATTAACTATACATATAACTTATCTTACAAAACCCAGAAAACCTGTATCTTTAAACTGCAGTGACTTTAAAATATCACATGTAATTAGCAGCCCTTTTCTTATACTCTATATATATATATATATACGTTACCCAAAATAGATAGTTCAGTTACCAAGGATTCCTTGTTTCATCTCAGAAAATATATAAGTAAATTTTTGCAATCACTGAGAAGAAGGTAGATCAGCTTGTTTAGAATGAGTGTATTTTGGACGCCCCCAGCAATGTATCATTCAAGTCAGCAAAATCTGTCCCTTTCTCCTTCATGCGTTCACTTAACATAACTTTTTCATTCATTTATGAAAACCATGGGAGTGGCCCCTACGAGATCTGACCATCCCATTGGTTAGGTGGGATGTCTATTTGGATTGGCCCTTGGTTCACCATGGGAAATGCATCCTTTAAGCAGTTATCTCTAACTGCTATACCGGTATCGGCCCTTCGGTGGCAGCACAAAACAAATTCATCCTTAACACTTCTAAACATTTTTTGACAGTGAAATATTTCTTTAAACTATGTAATAACTGCCGTAATTTCTTGCATGAACCACTCAGAATATCAATCATAGATGAGGCAAATCTATATCACCTCTCTGGTCATTTTGATATCAAATATGTTATATTATTAACATTTTATTATATTAAGGCAATTAGTACTGCTAATTATTAGCTTAAAATGCATTTATATATCCTGTTATATATGTTTTCATGTGATATAATTTGTTCTATGTCTCCGACAATTTCTGCATATATGAATTGATGCCTGCAATAGAAATGGAAACAATTATCAGAAATGGTTTAAGCATTCATATGGTCTATGGTCCAAGTATTATTAATCATTTACTTTTAGGTCCCACAAATATTTATTTATATTCTTAAAAACACAGAGGGCTAAGTAAGATCTTTTATGTTTTCAAAACATATATATATATATATATATATATATATATATATATATATATATATATATATATATATATATAATATATATATATATATATATATATATATATATATATATATATGCACTTCAAATAAGGGATTACCAAAATGGTCATTCAATCTATACTAATTCTGAATTTATTTCCTATATAAATATCCCCTGCAGCAATCATCCAGCTAATACAATGTGCTTAATTTTAATATATATATATCATGAATCATTCCAAACATACATGGAAAACTGGCATTGTTCCCCTTGCAAAATGCATCAACTCTATCTGTGTCACCTTCCCCCTAGCTGGGTATTTGCAACACATCTTACTTTGAAATCACAAAAACTTAGGTGACAAATTCCAGAGGGGGTCCTTGAACACATTCTTTTCTCTCACCAAATGTTTTGGGAGTTATAAAACTCTGCATATATAGTCAAATGAGTAGGAAAAAAAATGTTTGTGTGTTTTACACCATAGGAGGTGGTACTTCAAAAGCTATGCTGATTTTCAATCCTGATAAACGTGTATTCATCCAGCTAACCCATCTGGTAAGGGGGTTGGGACCCCCTGTGGTGTTAAACAAACTCATGTTCAATTAATCCTGAGGTCTCATCTAACATATACAGTGTATAAAATATACATATATATATGTATACATATGTAATATTCATCATAATATTCATATACTCTGACATAAATCCCCCTTCCAACTTCAAATAGATGTAGGACACATGTATTTGAATTGGCTTAAGGTCAATGGTATTTGATGAGGATCAACCGTATATCTCATAGACAGTCTCTTATGTAGAAAGTTTGTTATTTTGAGCCTTCATGTTTATCAGTTGGGCACCTTTAAACTACAGTATGTCTTTAGTTCATTTGGGGATATGACACTTCATTCTCCCTCTATGACTTGTAGTTGGGATCTGGGATGACATGCCCGCAATTGATTGATATGGACCCATTTATCTATGAAACTTTCATTTTGGGGATCCTTATTTTATAGGCCACTGGAGATATTTTGTCAGTAATGACGAAAGGACCTTTCCATGAGGGAAGAAATTTCTTCTCCCTAACCTGATCTCTTCCAAAGTTATAAAGATAAACTTTATCATTTATTTCATATTCCTTTTTGGACGTTTTGAGATCATAATAGGTTTTAGTGGTAGTTGCGGCTCTTTCTAAATTCCTTTGAGCAAATGCAAATGCATATTGCAGATGCTTTCTTAGGTTCTCCCACATATTGATGTGTATTGGCAGCGTTTATCAAGTTTTGGTCTGATGTACGGTACAGCAGATGCTGAGGTAGAACCATTCTTCTACCAGTCATCAGTTCAAAAGGGGACATCTTGGTAGCATTACTTGGAGTTGCTCTTAATGCCATTAAGACTAGAGGTAGTTTTACATCCCAGTCTTTACCCATTTCACTCACAAACTTTTTGAGGATTTTAACAATGGACTGGTTGTAACGCTCTACACCACCACTTGAGGCAGCTCTATAAGCAATATGGAGCTTTCTTTTAACCCCTAGTAATTTCCACATTTTGGTCATCACTTCGCTAGTGAAGTGGGTCCCCCGATCTGACTCGATTCTTTGGGGTAAACCAAATCTGGAAAATACATGGTTGATGAGCAATGCTGCACATGTTTCAGCACTATTGTTAGGTGCACTAATGCACTCTACCCATTTAGTGAACAGGCATGTTACGGTTAACATGTATTTGTTACCTTCTTGATGATCTTGTTAACCGGGCCAATAAAATCAATTTGTATATCTGACCATGGCATTACCATCCCCCTTTTCTGCAATGGCGCTCTATGCGTTGGTGCAGTGGGTTGGAACTGTGGGCAGATTAAACACCCTTGACAGTAGGTTTGAACATCTTTCAAAATGTTGTGGCCAAAAAGCGTAGTCACGCAATATTTTGTACGTGAGTTTGGCACCCCGATGACCAGATGTGGGAGCATCATGGGCATGTTGAAGCAATAGACCTCTGAACTTGGTGGGTACTACCCACTGCTGGATGCCAGTTTTTGAAGTTCTAATTAACAAACCATCCTGTAACTTGAATTGTGATCTAGATTTTATTAAGATTCTCAGATCTTCTTTGCCAATACAATCATCTTTGAGATGGGGTTGCTTTCAGGATCTTCTATGTGTTTATAGAAGATGCCTACAATGGGGTCTTCTTTTTGACTAGTGATCAGGTCCTCACTAGGAGAATCCTGACTCCATTGTACCAAGTTAGGCTCACTCTGTTGTTTTGCCTGGTTTCTGGTAATGGCTTCTACCTGAATTGCACCCATTAAAATGGTCATATTAAGGAGTTCTCCATTTATGGCTCCTTGTTTGGCTAATGAATCCGCAAGGTCATTGCCTTCCTTATCAGGACCTAAAACTCTGGAATGACCCTTGGTCTTTTTTCCAGTGTATGGTTAAATCATTGGATACTACCAGATTATCAATCTCGCAGAACAACTTGCCATGCTTGACTGGTTTGTTATTGCTTTTCTGCATGCCATTTCTTTTCCAAGTTGGCAGGTATTCAACAAAACTGTCACGCACATAATTTGAGTCAGTTATGATCACAAATTCATGAATACCATGTTCAATAGCCATTCCAATGGTTTTGAAAACAGCAGTTAGTTCATCAACTTGACTGGATCTTGGTCCAATGTTGAAACCTATAGATATATTTGGGAATCCATTTGCCCCCGTTATACCAATGCCAGCGACTAATCTGCGCTCATTATCAATAGTGGCATGGTAAGAACAACCATCAACATATACCCAAGGTAATGTTTGACAATGGTCCTCATTGTACATTTTATATGGGGGAAAGCAATTGTTCCTCCAGAAAATCATCTTCTGATAATTCTTCCCCAGGATCTCTAGCAGTACCAGTCGTGGAGCTCAGCAAGCCCTTGTGCGACTGGATTCTTTTTATTCTGCTTGTAGGCGAATTTCTAATGGCCAGCCTTGCAAGGAAAGAGTCCACGCTGTTATGCGGCTATTAGACAAATTCCCATCTCTTATTCCTCTCACTTTGCAAATATAGCAAAGGCTGGTGGGGCCGTTTCTACAATAATTTTCTCGCCCTGTATATAGCTGCGGAAATTTTGTAGAGCCCATACAGTAGATAAGAGGGCTTTTTTCGCAATCGCTAAATTTATTTCTACTGGGGATAGATTTTTGCTCGCATAAGCAATGGCTTTTGTTCAAATTATCATGCTTTTGGTATAAAACAGCACTCATGCTTACATCTGTGTACCCTGTTTCTAAGTAGAAAAGGTTTGCCACCTTCAGGGTACGCTAAGCAAGGTGCTTGAGTGAGTTTTCTCTTCAGCTCTCTGATGGCTGTCTCTTGAGACTCACTCCAGTGCCATTTCACAATTCCGCATAATTATCAATGAATTTGCGAGAATAATTCGTCATACCCAGGAATGATCTAAATTCCTTTAAGTTAGTTGGGTTTTTAGAATTCACTATCGCTTCCACCTTTTTCTTCTGGGGATTTAATCCGTCAGAGGTAACTTCATGTCCCAAGAAGTTTACACGAGTGCGGCACCATTGAGCTTTTTGCAGGGATAATTTGACACCTGCCCTTTTAAGTTGGCTGAGGACGTGTTTAAGCTCTGCGATGTGTTTTTCAAAGTCTGTGCTTTTGATTAAAACATCATCAACATAAGATAAGGTCCCCCTTTCCAGTGCATCAGGCATAGCCTTATGCATGAATACAGCAAATTCATGGCCAGAATTTATGTATCCAAATGGAAGTCTCTGAAATGCATACTGAACCTTTTGGAAGAAGAATGCTAGCTTATATTGGTCCTCTTCATGTACCTTTATGGTCCAATATCCCTGTGCACAATCAATGGCAGTGAATATTTTGGATCCCTGCATTTGTGCTAGGCACTGGTCAATGTATGGTACAGGCCAGCCAGACATGTATACTCGTTTGTTTAGCTGTCTTAAGTCAGCACACAAACGCCATTGTCCATTGGGCTTAAGGACACCTAGAATAGGATTATTATAAGAGCTGTGCACCTGTCTGATAATACCTCTTTCTTCCAAATTCCTTATGATCTCTGCAAGAGAATCATATGAGGCTAAGGGAAAGTCTGTATTGTTTGACAAATACAGGTGGCGCATTAGGATCTGTTTGTATCCTTGCAATGTGCAAGTCTGTAGTACCACAGTCATAAGAATCCTTAGCGAAAATATCTTTGTATTCCATTAGGAGTTCTCGCAGCTGTTGGCGTTCATCATCGCTGGAACAGCCATTAGCTGAGGATATTTGCTCTTCGACTATTTGCTGAAATCCTGGAAAGATTTCAGGCTGTCCTATTTCATAGGCTTCTTCCAACCTAGAGGTGAGATCCCCTTGATTATAATTTACATTGCTCCCATGACTCTGGGTATTGGCGTAATCTTGCTGTTTTGATTGGCTGATCAAACACTAGAGAGGCTTCTTCAATTTTACAGATGCCTTCCTCTGAGCTGAAGGGATAAATAGACTGAACATTAAATAGACCCTCTGGCATAGATGCAAAGGATTGTTCTATTAATTGTTCTTCAGTTAGGTATCCTTCAGGTATTAGTCCAATTACATTATTCTGGAATCCAAAAGTGTAATAACTTGATTCCAGTGCATATCCTATGGTAGTTCCCTTGGATAATGTTATATCCTGTGGGGTCATGTTATGCACAATAATATGTATTGGAACAGTTCCAATATTCACCATAGGAGTGTAAGTCACTGTGACACCTAGATTTTGTATTCTATGGGAGAGGCAAAATCAGTGTTTCAGAAGTTTTTAATTTCTGCCCTCCTTTACCTGTAAGGGTAAAAGAAATTTATCAGCCCAGCAGGAATTATAACATCGCTAGATACCTGCATATTCACAGCATATGGCAATTGCTGGTTTGATTTCAGGGCTGCATTTTCATCCTGAAATACTTCAGGGTCCCCCTTTAACCTGCTCCAAAGGCAAGAGTTAATCAAATCTATTTGTATGGCATATCTATGTAAGATATCATTGCCAATGTATATCTGATTATGGGGAGTATTTAAAACTAAAAACAGGTGCTTCACTGACTTATTACCAATAGAGATAGATAATAAGCACTTAGCTGTGATGTTATAGCTTTCAGACCTGTCATCCAGGTCGTTGACACAGTGGTCTTGGGGAGAAAGATATTTAGTCACTTTAGGTTCAGCTATTTGCGCTAATAAACCTTCGCTTATATAGCTAGCTTCCTGTTTTAAGTTTATTTTAGCATACTTGGTTTTACCAAGGTCATGCACTTGTATAGGGATAAATAGATCCTCTTTAACTCTCTCAATCCCTGTGAGGTATTGAGCGTGGCCTCCCCCTTAGGGATTTTATGATCCCCCTTGTGGAGTGATATGGTTAATACATCGCCATCTAGGGAAATATTCGCTATCTTTCCAGGCGAAATTTTAAAAGTATTACCATCAGAGCCACTAAAAGGAGTCTGATCATCTATTTGTAGAATAGTGATTTCAGGTACAGAGTTATTCCTGAAATGAATCTCCACAGCATCTGGTTTCTCTTCTACCACGTGACAGCTATGTCGGGCGTGAGATATACCAGATTTTTCATAATTGATAGGCCGTTTAACTTGTGACCAAATTACATTATTTATGCAATCAATTATGGTGCTTAATCGTTTCAGGAGATCACTACCAATAATTAAACGATCAGTTGGCAGATCCACTATAATGACAGGGTGTCTTATGACCCTGTTCCCCAATTTAAATTTTAACCATGCAGTACCGTAAACTTTTAGGGAGTCACCCCCAACACCTATTAGAGAACCGTCAAATTCTCTTATTTTAGGTTTGTGGGGTGTTAGCTCATTTAGCTGTGTGTAGTACCTGTGGGATAAGATAGTTGCCTGTGACCCAGTGTCAATTAATCCCCTGATAGGGTTGGAGACTGAATCTTGCAGCTCAACTAATACATAATATCTTCCTGCAGTTTCTACCATTTCACACATAAAATTGGCATTCTCACACATCTGTGGGCTTCGCCACGTGTTACCTGGATTCGCCGTGTCATTCGATGCAGAGGAACCTTCATACCTACCTGTTTCCTCTATGACAGGGTCGGTTGGATTCTTTTGTACTGCATCTGTGGAGATAAGGTTAGGAGAGAGCTGCAAGGGAAGAGATTTGTTAGTTTTTCCCGGATGAGGTCGCTCAACGTCACAGCCAATTTGTCCGTTTCCGGTCTGTGGGGAGAGAATATGATTAGTATCATTGATATTTATCATTACATTTTGCATATCTCTCCCCTCCCCTTTAGGTGATACTGCAGTATTTATGACTGTGCCTGTGGTCCACTGCTGACCACTGGCTGTACCCCTAAAAAAGTATTGTTCGGTTGCTGAGCCGTAGATTTTTGACTCATATTAGCGATTTGTTCGCTCAACCGATTTAACTGGGTAAACAGCATATCTACCTGATTGTACAAGTTGCCTCTACCCCTGGGCCTATCTCTTGGTGCCCCATTGTACTGATTCCTGGACCATTGGGTTCCCTCAGAATCAGGGCTGCTATTTCTATTCTGTTGTGGTTGCCCCTGGGGTTCAGCTTGTTCAGCATTAGTACTTTGGGGAGCATTATATGCCTGGGGTGTCTGGTTACCCTGAGAATATCTTCGCCGTCTATTGTATCTACCCTTGCGTGGATACCAATTATTGGGTGGGTATTCTCTTTGTGAGTAATTATTCACCTGATTATGTCCCCCACTTTGGTTATAGTCTCCCTGCGCCTCAACCTGTGTAGGGGGAGGGGCAGAATTAAACCTCTGTGGAGATGGCCTGTTTTGACTGGTCACCTCTGCATAAGTTCTCTTTTTAGATTCCAAATTGAGGGGGCTAGGTGACACCCTAGTTTCTGCTACAATTTTGGGTTTTGACTCCTTTTTCACCCCCTGTTCACTGGATTGCTGAATAGAGTATAACTTCGTACTCTCTTTGATCAGCCATTCCAATGAGCAGTCCTCATCAAAATCTCTAGCTAAGTTGATTTTGATGGGTGTAGGCAGTGCTTCAAAAAATAAATTTACAAATTCTGAGCCATCAAATTTGGGATTATCTTCAGCCATACTGTACGCATTTTTCAATACAGAAAGGAATTCGATTGGACTCTGATTCGCACGACACTTTAAACCATAAACCGCTATTTTCGCGGCAGTTTTAGTGCGATATTGCCCAAATTCTTTTCTGCATTGTCGTTTTACCCCATTCCAGGAATGAATATTCATATCCTTTAGTGAGGCAAAGAATTTGTGATGCTTACTGTCAGATACCCAAGGCAGAAATTCAATTTTCAATTTCTCACTTGTAACATTCATTATAGCTAACGCATTTTCAAAAGCTTGTAAATGATCAATTACAGATGTTGTTCCCTTATTGGAGAATATAGGTACTGCGCGTTGTACGAAGGTGATTATTTTATGGGAATCATAGACTTTATCAGACTTATTTTGGGATTCTCTGTTAGAGTTTCCCTCCCCCGCATCATCTGCGCTACAGCTGTCCTCTGGATTTACATCCTGAGGGGATTGTCTATTTGGGAAATCTATTTCTGACCCGTTAGGGGTCATTTGTCTATGTTGTTCTATATATTTTCGTACCTCGTCCCTGACGCGTTCGCTAAAGGAGTTTTCATTATGGCGATATGACCTTTTTAAATCGCTTAATTCTCTCTGGCTTTGCGCAAGCTGTTCATTTAAATCTTGTATCTGCGCGATTAAGTCCATATTGTGCTTATCTAAGGTGGCTAGGTTTTGGGCAAATTCATCCATTTTATTTTTGGCTATTTTTAAACCCTCTTCGCGTCTGCGTGAGGAACGACTACTATTTTCTAGCTCCTGTATTTGCAATCGTTTGTCTGTGACACAAAACGACATTTCGTCAATTATGCATATTAAAAGGGGCCAGGATTTTAGTATTAGTTCGTCTCGCTTTTTGGAAGCTTTGCATTGATTAATCATTAATAATTCCTGGAAGAATTCATTCTCTTCATTCCACATATTATTATTAACGGTAATATTTTTAGCCCTAGTTTCAAGTGTATCCATAAAATCATTTAATTCACCCGCAATATTAAACTTCCCTTTAAGGTAACTTAAGATATCTTTCTTAAGGACCTGACCTTTAGTAATAGGTATGGTTATGGGACCAATTTCATTGCTATGTATAGAATTAAATGAGTCACTTCTGGCTACAGACATTATTATATTGGTTTAGTACTTAGTTAAACTAAAACGCTAATACAATTTTTGCCAATAAAAAGAGAGAAGGAAAATTTTTATATTTCAAAAAAAAAAAATATTATTAATTTTGAAATATGAAAAATTAATATTCCGAAATATGAAAAATTAATATTTTTGATTAACTTTGAAAATATGAAAAATCAATATTTTTTTGATTAATTTTGAAATATGAAAAATTAATATTTTTATTAATTTTTCAAAATTAATCTTTAATAATATTTCAAGATATTAATGTCAATCTCGAAATATGAAAATTAATATTTCAACTTTTCAAAAAAAATTATATCTTCAAAATATTAATATTGAAATATGATTTTTTTTTTTCTCTTTTATAATAATTTCTATTTACTTACAAATATATTATATCAAATATGATGGAATATTAATAAATCCCAGCGGTGCCTCCAATTATTATGTCAGTATATTTATGAAAATCTTAGTAGTGCTATCCAAATAATATATAAGTTTATGGCAGGGTTATAAACACAATCTTAAAATAATTTTCCTTAAAAATTGAAACCCTAATCAACCATGCATCTACTAGACCATACAATTAATATAAATATCTGAATTCTTTTATTTAGTTAATATCCATAAACATATTGAACTATATTTGCAGTAAAAGGAAACTAAATAAAAGTTTATATGCGTTAAAACCAACTCTTAAGATATGCTATCCTTCTTACAAAACCCAGAAAGATATACCTTCACAATTCAGCCTTTTATTTATTTAACACAATGGGACTAAAAACCTTTAACATCCAAGCAATACAATTCTAAACAGTGTTTATAAAACAATAGGATAATATATATATTCTGCTATTTAACTGCAATTTATCCTAATACAAAATTAACTGACAATATCAGAACTTGCATAGATGAGTTACTTGGTCAATCAGACGCAGATTTAAACAATATATATATATAGGCTGTGAAATGCTAACTTGAAAAAAAAAACACACTGCTTCTTTAAATCTATTAAATACAAATTAACTATACATATAACTTATCTTACAAAACCCAGAAAACTGTATCTTTAAACTGCAGTGACTTTAAAATATCACATGTAATTAGCAGCCCTTTTC
This sequence comes from Bombina bombina, assembly GCF_027579735.1. Classification (NCBI taxonomy): domain Eukaryota; kingdom Metazoa; phylum Chordata; class Amphibia; order Anura; family Bombinatoridae; genus Bombina; species Bombina bombina. The sequence continues at coordinate 185,550,657 of NC_069506.1, read as the reverse complement.
TTATACTCTATATATATATATATATATATATATACGTTACCAAAATAGATAGTTCAGTTACCAAGGATTCCTTGTTTCATCTCAGAAAATATATAAGTAAATTTTTGCAATCACTGAGAAGAAGGTAGATCAGCTTGTTTAGAATGAGTGTATTTTGGACGCCCAGCAATGTATCATTCAAGTCAGCAAAATCTGTCCCTTTCTCCTTCATGCGTTCACTTAAATAACTTTTTCATTCATTGATGAAACCATGGGAGTGGCCCTACGAGATCTGACCATCCCATTGGTTAGGTGGGATGTCTATTTGGATTGGCCCTTGGTCACCATGGAAACGCATCCTTTAAGCAGTTATCTCAACTGCTATACCGGTATCGGCCCTTCGGTGGCAGCACAAAACAAATTCATCCTTAACACTTCTAAACATTTTTAGACAGTGAAATATTTCTTTAAACTATGTAATAACTGCCGTAATTTCTTGCATGAACCCCTCAGAATATCAATCATAGATGAGGCAAATCTATATCACCTCTCTGGTCATTTTGATATCAAATATGTTATATTATTAACATTTTATTATATTAAGGCAATTTAGTACTGCTAATTATTAACTTAAAATGCATTTATATATCCTGTTATATATGTTTTCATGTGATATAATATGTTCTATGTCTCCGACAATTTCTGCATATATGAATTGATGCCTGCAATAGAAATGGAAACAATTATCAGAAATGGTTTAAGCATTCATATGTCTATGGTCCAAGTATTATTAATCATTTACTTTTAGGTCCACAAATATTTATTTATATTCTTAAAAACACAGAGGCTAAGTAAGATCTTTTATGTTTTCAAAACATATATATATATATATATATATATATATGCACTTCAAATAAGGGATTACCAAAATGGTCATTCAATCTATACTAATTCTGAATTTATTTCCTATATAAATATCCCCTGCAGCAATCATCCACCTAATACAATGTGCTTAATTTTAATATATATATATCATGAATCATTCCAAACATACATGGAAAACTGGCATTGTTCCCCTTGCAAAATGCATCCAACTCTATCTGTGTCACCTTCCCCCTAGCTGTGTATTTGCAACACATCTTACTTTGAAATCACAAAACTTAGGTGACAAATTCCAAAGGGGTCCTTGAACACATTCTTTTCTCTCACCAAATGTTTTGGGAGTTATAAAACTCTGCATATATAGTCAAATGAGTAGGAAAAAAAATGTTTGTGTGTTTTACACCATAGGAGGTGGTACTTCAAAAGCTATGCTGATTTTCAATCCTGATAAACGTGTATTCATCCAGCTAACCCATCTGGTAAGGGGGTTGGGACCCCCTGTGGTGTTAAACAAACTCATGTTCAATTAATCCTGAGGTCTCATCTAACATATACAGTGTATAAAATATACATATATATATATGTATACATATGTAATATTCATCATAATATTCATATACTCTGACAGCATGTTTGTTATACTTTCTCCATTGGGAAACATTAATTCTCTGGAATTCGATACTAGCGATTTTCTGGTCGCTTGGACACTTCTGCGGAGGTTGTATGTCAAGATTATTTGCATAGTCTTAAGTTTTATCGATCCCTTCTAGGGTTTCGAATTTTCTGTGACCTGGTTCAGTTCCAAAATGCCCTCTGTAGCAGGCTGGTCCTGGTCGGGCGCTGTTTTCTGTTCCTTAAGAGTCTATACCATCCACGTGGTGCTGGGATATCTGGTTGACCTAGTTGGGTGGCGAGTTTTCTCTCATAAGAGGTTTATTATGCTTGGGTTCTTCCTTCAGCACAATGTATTCCCTGTAAATAGGGATTGCCAGGTAGACGAACTCCATGAGATTTTATTTATTTATTACTTTTAAGACTCAGCCCTTGATGGGGCTAAGAGAAGAGGCCTTTTGTTTATGATGTCAGGCTGGTTCTTGTTGCTTCTTTTTGGGTGGGGCATTAAGGGGTTTGTTCAAACCTCTTGGTCCTGTTCCTGTTTGTTGGGCCTGGATGGCTCCTGCTACAAAGCACTCCGAAGGTCTTTGACCTTGGAACTAGTTTTCTCCATTTCCATTTGGGCTGGAGTTTTAGGTGTCTCCTTAACTTGGAGGACCAGGTTGGGGGGGTTTATCCCTCCTGCTCTTTTTGAGATTCTTGACCTCGGTACCTCCTCCATTGGGAGCGAGGTGTCTTAGACTTCCTTTTATTTCCCCGTGGGGGGGATGGTTGGTTGGTCATCAGTTTTGATGGGCACTTTTGTCCGCCTTTCTTACTCTTACTGCTTCTCATCTGCTCCCATGTTTTTAGGGACTATAGAGAATGTGTTGATCCCTTTGGGGGTCCTGGAGCTACCCTCTCTTATATCATATCAGTTGATATGTTGGTTTTGGGATATTGATGTTTGTCATCCTGTTGTCCCTTGGGTCCCGGGGGGGGGGTTACTGGAAGGTGGACCCAGATAGATTGTTTTTTATTTTTGCAGCCTCTGTTGCAAGAGGTGGGTGTTTATTGGCAGCTTCTTAGCTGTCAGTCTGGAGGGTATTGCCCCTCAAATTTTTGAAAAGTATCTTTTCTGTCTCTGGGATGTTTAGTAAACGTCCAGTGCCTTAGAGCCTTTGAATGGGCTGTTCTTGCATCCTCTAGGGTTCTCCGTATGAGGTATTCCTATGTATCCTCCAGGGTTCCTAGTCTGTGACCGGCTCTGGTATCCGGGTACCCGGTTGTTTGGTCTTGGCTAAGAAATCTGGCCGGACCTCCTAGTTGGATCCTGAGTGATTCAGCCCTTGAGGTTGTGTCATCCGCTTGTTCCTTCGGGCAGAGACTTGAGAAGGTCTTGATGGCTTGTTAGCTGCCTAGCAAGCGGGAGATTTCTCTCTTATTCAGCCATTCCACTTTATAGGTGGGCTCGCGGGCTGTCTGTTTGGCTCCTAGACCAACTGTTACAGCCAGAGGGTGCCCTTTTCAGTCGGTTCTGTTTTTGCTGTCTGTTCGATGACATATATTCCGTACCTTTGGGTAGGTGAGCAGGTGTCTTTTCATTTCCCTCCCCTTAGGGGGAGCGGGATATACCATGGTGTCCGCCTTATTTCGGAGGGGGTCCCTCGTCCTTGTGGTACAGTCATGTTGGGGTGGATCTGGTATTGTGTTCCAACTGTTGTGTCAGTGTGTGGTCTCCCTTAGTCTGGGAGTTCACCTTCCTGTAGGGAAGAAATCTGGGTCTGGAATTCCAGATCGTACTATGTCCTGTTCCGGCTTGGTGGTTTAGCTTGCCAAGCTTGTTACATATGGTCAGGGTTTGCCTACCCTTTGTTACAGTTTAGTCCTCTTTTGAGCTCGGGGTAATACAGGGATTTATTTATTTCCTTATCTTCGGACATGCCAGGCGCTTTTGGTGCTGGGCCTTTGTCTCAAGGAAGTAGTCCATGTAACCTACTGATGGGTTTTTGGGGCTTTGCAACTTGAGTTGTTGGTTTGAATCCAGCTGTGGGCTGGTTTTACCTTTTTCGGCCTGAGGACTAGGGATCTGTTGAGTTTGGACCATGTTTTTCTCCAGATCTTGTGATCTCTCTTGAGGTGGAGATTGGAGGAGTTTTTCCTCAGCATGTTTTTTTCTGCTTCCCTATTTTTGTAAGGGAGTGAGTTCCTGCACTTCTGGAGGGTTCCCTCCGTGGGGGTCTCCTGGTGCAGTTTTCTAAACTGATAGGCTAGTGTTCGTGACTGAGGTCTACTAGTAGTCTTGTGTGGCAGAGTGGGAGCTCCATCTGGAGCACGTAAGTGCCTATGCTGCTAACTGTTGGCAGTTCTGGGGAATATCTGCTTATTCCGTGATAGCTCTTTCAGGAGTGCAGACTGCACTCTGTGTGAGTTAGGGGTTCTGCTCCGTCTTCGGGGTTGTCTTTGGATCGAATCTTGGTCCTTTGGACTTTCTCCAGATTGGGGTAGAAGGTTTTGGTAGGTTGTTGGAGTTTATCTCTATTAATTTTTCTTTGTCTTGCTGCAACTTGTGGTTGCGCTCGATTTTGCAAGGGTTCCTTTCCCCCCTAGTTGCTGAGATTTTAGATCTCTTGTTGAATATTTCTTTTTCCTTTACCTTCTGGGAATAGGTGGAATTGGTTCGGGCTTGGAGCTGGCGGGACTTGTCTCTTCAGGGGCTTTGTGCTCGGTGGAATCTAGTACCTTTGAGTGGTCTCTATCTGGGCCTTGCTGGATTTAACTGTTGGGCAGTTACTTAGTCCTTTCAGTCCTTTTTGTTCTGCTTGGTACTGCAGTTGTTGATTGATTTCGGTAATTTCAGGCTGTGGTGCCCTTTAAATGGGCCACCTTGTCTACCTGCCCTTTTTTTGCATTCAGTGTCCTCTGTAGCTTGGGTATTGTTTTCCCAAAAGTAATGAATGCAGCTGTGGACTCTCCCCATTTATGAAGAAAATCAAATTATACTTCCCTGATAATTTTATTTTCTTTTGACGGGGAGAGTCCACAGCTTCCCGTCCCACGTTTTTTATGGGGGGCCATGTTTTAATTTAATCTTCTGGCACCTTCTTTACACCTGATATTTCTCCTACTGTTCCTTGTTAAGTTGGCAGAATGGCTGGGGGATGAGGGAAGTGGGAGAGATATTTAAGCCTTTGGCTGGGGTGTCTTTGCCTCCTCCTGGTGGCCAGGTTCTGAATTCCCAAAAGTAATGAATGCAGCTGTGGACTCTCCCCGTCAGAAGAAAAAAAAAAAGATCAGGTAAGCATAATTTATGTTTTTTAAAAATACTATTAAAAACAGGGGCACTTTCATTCATAAAAGTTTACATTGAAGCCGTTCTTTTAAAATACTTCCTTTTTAAAAACAGGGCTTTTATTCGTGAAAGTTGACATTCACTTTAAATGCACAGTTTCATATTCCAGTGATTGTTAGTGATATATTTTAGGTTTAGTTTATAAAGATGGGTCTACAAGATCTTCTGTAAAGTAACTTGAGTTATAATTATTAACTTTAAAGGCCCAAAACTGGCATCTTTTGTCAGTACGGTTCTTCTGAGATTTGAGTTAAACTTTTTATGGAGAGGTCCATGAGAGGCCTCATAAGTGCTTCAGAAGGCTTATTCTAGTGAGATACATAAAGCCTTATTGTTTGTGTAGTATTTGGTTATTGTGCCATATCTAGTAATCATTTGTTTTTCAGTTTAAAAAAAATAAGGATTGTAAGTATGTAATGTATTTGTGCATGGTTCTCTTTTCGACTTCAATAAAAAAAATATATAATTAAAATAAAACATGTACAAGTGCTCTTTCATTTTCAATCCAAGTTTTGTCACTGACGCAAATTATCTGAAATATCTCTACTAAAAGTTATACCAGTGACATACAAACATATTCTGTGCATACCCCCTGTTACAGCAATCAAACAACACTACTACTGATTTTTATTAGTAGTATTTGTTTACGGCTAGATTTAGAGTTTTGCGGGCAAAGGGGTGCGTTAGCTACGCATGTTTTTTCCCCCTGCACCTTTTAAATAACGCTAGTATTTAGAGTTCTCTGAAGGGCTGCGTTAGGCTCCAAAAAGGGAGCGTACAGGCATATTTACCACCACTTCAACTCTCAATACCAGCGTTGCTTACGGTAGAGGCTAGCTGGAAAAACTTGCTCGTGCACGATTCCCCCATGGGAAACAATGGGGCAGTTTGTTATGAAAAAAAACCTAACACCTGCAAAAAGGCAGCGTTAATCTCCCAACGCAGCCCCATTGTTTCCTATGGGGAAACACTTTCTAAGTCTATGTGCAGAATTATATAACATTATTTTTAAGGTTTACTGTCCCTTTAAAGGAACCTTCATTCGTCGGTAGTCGTCGGTAGAAGAGGAGGTTCCACGCCGGAGGTCTTGAAGATGGAGCCGCTCCTCGTCGGATGGATGAAGATAGAAGATGCCGCTTGGATGAAGATGTTTGCCGGTCCGGATGTCCTCTTCTGCCCGGATAGGATGAAGACTTCTGCCACTCAGGATGTCTTCTTTTGATCCATCGGTGCTCGACTGAGTGAAGACGACTCAAGATAGCGAGATCTTCAGGGGGGTAGTGTTAGGTTTATTTAAGGGGGGTTTGGGTTAGAGTAGGGGTATGTGGGTGGTGGGTTGTAATGTTGGGGGGTGGTATTGGTTTTTTTTTACAGGCAAAAGAGCTGATTTCTTTGGGGCATGCTCCGCAAAAAGCCCTTTTAAGGGCTGGTAAGGTAATACAGCTGTTAACTATTTTAATTTAGATTAGGGTAGGGAATTTTTTATTTTGGGGGGCTTTGATATTTTATTAGGGGGCTTAGAGTAGGTGTAATCTTTTTTATTTTTTGTAATTTAGTGGGTTTTTTTTGTAATTTAGTTTAGTTTATTTAATTGTAGGTACTTGTAGTTAATTGATTTAATTTATTTATTGATAGTGTAGTGTTAGGTTTAATTGTAACTTAGGTTAGGATTTATTTTACAGGTAATTTTGTAATTATTTTAACTAGGTAGCTATTAAATAGTAAATAACTATTTAATAGCTATTGTACCTAGTTAAAATAAATACAAAATTGCCTGTAAAATAAATATAAATCCTAAAATAGCTACAATATAATTATAATTTATATTGTAGCTATATTAGGGTTTATTTTACAGGTAAGTATTTAGCTTTAAATAGGAATACTTTATTTAATAAGAGTTAATTTATTTCGTTAGAATAAAATTATATTTAACTTAGGGGGGTGTTAGGGTTAGACTTAGCTTTAGGGGTTAATACATTTATTAAAGTAGCAGCGAGGTCCGGTCGGCAGATTATGGGTTAATACTTGAAGTTAGGTATCGGCGATGTTAGGGAGGGCAGATTAGGGGTTAATACTATTTATTATAGGGTTTTTGAGGCGGGAGTGAGGCGGTTTAGGGGTTAATACATTTATTAGAGTAGGTGCGAGGTCTGGTCGGCAGATTAGGGGTTAATAAGTGTAAGTAGGTAGCGGCGACATGGGGGGGCAGATAAGGGGTTAATAAATATTATGTAGGTGTCGGCAGTGTTAGGGGCAGCAGATTTGGGGTACATAGGGATAATGTAGGTGGCGGCGGTGTGCGGTCGGCAGATTAGGGGTTAAATTTTTTTATTATAGTGGCGGTGATGTGGGGGGACCTCGGTTTAGGGGTACATAGGTAGTTTATGGGTGTTAGTGTACTTTAGAGCACAGTAGTTAAGAGCTTTATAAACCGGCGTTAGCCCATAAAGCTCTTAACTCCTGACTTTTTTCTGCGGCTGGAGTCTTTTCGGTAGAAGGTCTACCGCTCACTTCAGCCAAGACTCTAAATACCTGCGTTAGGAAGATCCCATTGAAAAACTAGGACACACAATTGGCGTAAGGGGATCTGCGGTATGGAAAAGTCGCGGCTTGGAAGTGAGCGTTAGACCCTTTCCTGACTGACTCTAAATATCAGTGGGCGGTAAAAAGCAGCGTTAGGAGCCCTTAAAGGACCAGTCAACACATTAGATTTGCATAATCAACAAATTCAAGATAAGACAATGCAATAGCACTTGGTCTGAACTTCAAATGAGTAGTAGATTTTTTTATAACAAATTTCAAAGTTATGTATATTTCCACTCCCCTTGTACCATGTGATAGCAATCAGCCAATCGCAAATGCATATACGTATAGTCTGTGAATTCTTGCACATGCTCAGTAGGATCTGGTGACTAAAAAATTGTAAATATAAAAGACTGTGCACATTTTTTTTAATGGAAGTAAATTGGAAAGTTGTTTAAAATGACATGCTGCATCTGAATCATGAAAATTTAATTAAACCTGAGTGTCCCTTTAACGCTGCTTTTGACGGCTAACGCAGAACTCTAAATCTAGGCATTAGTTTGTTAGTGATGACTCATTTGTCCCTATAGAAGCCACTGTTATCTCTCTTTAATCCTTTCAGTGCTAACGACGACTCTGAGCCGTCACAGAGTTTCCCACTCAGGTTCTGACGACGGCTCAGAGCCGTCGCTAAAACACTCTCCCAACTTAAAGGGCCATAATACCCAAATGTTTAAACACTTGAAAGTGATGCAGCATAGTTGTAAAAAGCTGATTAGAAAATATCACCTGAACATCTCTATGCAAAAAAGAAAGATATTTTACCTCAAAAGTTCCTCAGTAGCCACCTCCCATTGTAAAGGATTTCTAAGCAGCATATTCGTATGTCTGTCCCGGGACAACTGAAAGGATGAGCTTCGTGCACTCTCATATTATTTCACCAATCAGGTAAAGGAAGCTTACTATGAAATCTCATGAGAGTTAAGTCAAATCTCATGAGATCACAGTAAGAGTTCATGACCTCAGCACTGCTGATGCTGATTGGCTGCTGTTCATTTCTTAATTTTTTTAATTTTTTTTACCTGCAGCTGGGAGCAGCTGAGTATAACTTTTTACACAGAACTTACTCTGCTGAGCTGAGGAGATTGTGAGGTAAAATATCTTCCTTTTTTACATAGAGATACTCAGGTGATATTTTCCTGTCAGCTTTTTACAGTTATACTGCATCAGTTTCAAGTGATTTAGCATATGAGTATTATGTCCCTTTAAGGGAGAACTGGGGGCTCCCACCTGCTCCTCCCTGGCGATCGGGCCTATATAGTAACAGGCATCACCGGGGCTTCACGTTATGCGCAGTGACGTCACGCGCAATGACATGATGACGTCACCGAGCAACTTTATTTAAAATTGACAATGTTAAGTATAGGAATAGGACACATGCTGCTTAGAAGCCTGTATCTCAGGCATCTAAGCAGCTACAGACCCCCAAGACCCACCGTTGGAAAGGTAATCTAAAACAAAAGGTAAAAAAAATAAAAAAAACACAAAAGAACCCTTAAAACAGCTTAGCACCCAGGTGGGAAAGTGCTTAGCACTCAAAGGCCTCTAGTTATGAAGGTCTGTCGGACCTGATAAGACAGTGCGGATCAGGTCCGACAGACCTCACTGAATACGGCGAGCAATACGCTCGCCGTATTCAGCATTGCACCAGCAGCTCACAAGAGCTGCTGGTGCAACGCCGCCCCCTGCAGACTCGGGTGTTAATCAACCCGATCGTACTCGATCGGTTTGATTTCAGGCGATGTGTGTCTGCCTGCTCAGAGCAGGCGGACAGGTTCTGGAGCAGCGGTCTTTGTGACCGCTGCTTCATAACTGCTGTTTCTGACGAGCCTGCAGGCTCACCAGAAACACGGGGCATCAAGCTCCATACGGAGCTTGATACATATGCCCCAAAGGGTTAAAAGTGTTTTGTTATAGTTTACGCATTTATGCTGCTAAAACAGTTATTTCAGGCAAACATTTTTTTTATAATTAAAATGTATTAAAAAAAAATAAATACAAATAATAGTGTATATTTGTTTAAAACAAGAAATATCACCTCTTCTGAGTACAGTATTTTACTTCCTTTTTGATGGTACTATAAAAATTATATAAAATTACCTTTAGATTACATGTGCAAGCTGCTTTATGACATGTACATATTGCCTAAATGATATAAGATATTATTTTTTTACCCTTGGTTATATCCCCTCTCCAAACTGTCCAATTTTAAAGATGCAAATATTCCAAAATACAAATCTTTTCTGGTCCCAAGCAGTTTGGATAAATGTATTAAAATGTTGAAAACATTTGTGCATATTTCATTTTATTATTTCTTTGAATTAAATGGCAAAAAAATAATGTTGTAATGTTTACAGCATAATCTGTATTTAATTACTTCAGCAAAACACACTTTATTCTATATAAATATTATATAAAGTAAACAGTATTGGCTAAAGAGTCGCGCTAAGGATGAGATAAGCAATATCGGTCTCAAATAATGTACTTCTTCTCTGATATTTGTTTAAAAACGAAAAAAGGTAACTGTTGTGTAAAGAGACCAGAAAAAAAGTCTACTTAAGGTCCTTGTAATATTATTATTATTATTATAATAATTTATTTTTATCTTTCCGCAAAATTCCGTTGCACTGAATTATATATTAAAGTATAAATAAAAACAGATGCATACACCTGTTATGTATAGACAGAAGGTTAAAACTGCAAAGAGCTTTCAGCAAAGAAACAGCAAATAAAACATAAAAATTAGAGGTGTAACATTTTGTATCTCCAATATCAAATACATCCTTAGAACGGTTGTGATCTTAGGATATCTAAAAAAGTAAATAAACAAAGGGAACCACACATGTGCAGGTCACATAACACAGGTGCCCAGGCCCCACACAATATATGCACTCACTGGGAGATTGCGTTTGAGATTGGTGTATAAGTAAAACTTATATGGCTGCGTCATCAGTGTAGACGTCTTCACTCCGATGTTATGATTTCTCCCCAAGGAAAAAGTTTCAAACGACTAAAAGTGACTGAAATATAAAAATCACATCAACGTGTTTTGGCCCCGCCCACCGGCCTTTATCGAGATGGGTAATCCTATTGTTCGTCAAAGTTTAAACAGTATGAGTCACCAATCCTCTTAAACCAATTAAAACTCCTATCCAATCAAAGAAGTGTATGTACCTGATAGGAAACCTCTGCATTGCTTACTAGAAAGGGAACTTTTATCTCAGCCAATGGATGTGATTTTGACATACAGGTCTCTTAACGAATCGAAAGAGAAGGAGAACTCACCATCCATTTGATTTTTTCCTTCTTAGATATGAAAACATGCTCTATACACATAATATACTTTTAAAGCAAATTAATATCGTAAACATAACTGAGAAAACTTGTTTCAAAAAGCAAAACCCATATCACGTATTTGTAAGTGATTATAGTATTCATTAGCCAAACATGCTAAATAAATATGTATATATATATATATATATATATATATATATATATATATATATATATATATATATATATATATATATATATACATACACACAGTATCCCACAAAAGTGAGTACACCCCTCACATTTTTGTAAATATTTTATTATATCTTTTCATGCGACAACACTGAAGAAATGACACTTTGCTACAATATAAAGTAGTGAATATACAGCCTGTATAACTGTAACTTTGCTGTCCCCTCAAAATAACTCGACACACAATCATTAATAAGTGGAAATGTCCAAATTGGGCCCAAAGTGTCAATATTTTGTGTGGCCACCATTATTTTCCAGCACTGCCTTAACCCTTTGGGCATGGAGTTGACAAGAACTTCACAGGTTGCAACTGGAGTCCTCTTCCACTCCTCCATGACAACATCACGGAGCTGGTGGACCTTGTGCTCCCCCACCTTCCATTTAAGGATGACCCACAGATGCTCAATAGGGTTTAGGTCTGGAGACATGCTTAACCAGTTTATCACCTTTATCCTCAGCTTCTTTAGAAAGGCAGTGGTCGTCTTGGATGTGTGTTTGGGGTCATTATTATGTTGGAATACTGCCCTGCGGCCCAGTCTCCAAAGGGAGGGGATCATGCTCTGCTTCAGTATGTCACAGTACATGTTGGCATTCATGATCCCCTCAATGAACTGTAGCTCCCCAGTGCTGGCAGCACTCATGCAGGCCCACTCCATGACACTCCCACCACCATGCTTGACTGTAGGCAAGACACACTTGTCTTTGTACTCCTCATCTGCAGCAATGCTGGCAGCACTCATACGTCTATTTCCCAAAGACAACCTCTGGACGCTGAGCATGTGCATTCTTTGGTGGACCATGGCAAGGAATGTTCTGAGTGAAACCTGTCCTGTGAAACCGCTGTATGGTCTTGCCCACCATGCTGCAGCTCAGTTTCAGGGTCTTGGCAATCTTCTTATAGCCTAGGCCATCTTTATGTAGAGCAACAATTCTTTTTTTTAGATCCTGAGAGTTCTTTGCCATGAGGTGCCATGTTGAACTTCCATTGACCAGTATGAGAGAGTGTGAGAGCGATAACACCAAATTTAACACACCTGCTCCCCATTCACACCTGAGACCTTGTAACACTAACGAGTCACATGACACCGGGGAGGGAAAATGGCTAATTGGGTCCAATTTGGACATTTTTACTGAGGGGTGTACTCACTTTTGTTGCCAACGGTTTAGACATTAATGGCTGTGTGTTGAGTTATTTTGAGGGGACAGTAAATTTATACTGTTATATTCGGCTGTACACTCACTACTTTACATTGTAGCAAAGTCTCCTTTCTTCAGTGTTGTCACATGAAAAGATCTAATAAAATATTTACAAAAATGCGAGGGGTGTACTCCCTTTTGTGAGATACTGTATATACACATATAGGAGTTAATTTGAAATGCTTTTAGCAAAAATAGTATGAAAAACCTGCTTCTAGTGAGAGCACAAGGGCGTTACATACTTTTGACTTTTGATATTTGTTTAAGAAATGTTCTTTCAATTATCTAGTAACTTATGAGTTTAAAGGCTTTTATACAAGTAATGAGCCTTTTGTTTAAGCAATAGTTTTTATACCATGGGGTACATTTATCATACCCCGGGCTATAGCGAATCATGTCCGCCCTGCTTTGCTAAATGCAGACAGCATACGTCCCCTGAAGATTTGCGGCCAATCGGTCGCTATCAGGGGGTGTCAATCAACCCGATCATATACGATCAGGTGGATTGCTGTCCGCAGCCTTAGAGGTGGCGGACAAGTTAAGGAGCAGCGATCTTAAGACCGCTGCTTCTTAACTCCTTTTTCCCGCCTGCATGGAAACAGCTGTATTCAGGGCCATTCAGCCCTTAATAAACCGTCCCCATATGTGCTGGTAAACAATAGTAAATTCAATAATCAAACCATTACATCTTATGATTATTATTTTTTTTTTTTATAATAGGCCGTCTCCAAAGCTTTTATTTCTGCTTTTTCAAATAAAGATACCAAGAGAATGAAGAAAAATTGATAATAGGAGTAAATTAGAAAGTTGCTTAAAATTGCATGCTGTGGGGCCGATTTGTCACGGTCCGAATGGGGCTGTATACCTCTGTTTCCGCGCAAGCCTTTAGGCTAGCCAGAAACAGGAGTTAAGAAGCAGCGGTCTTAAGACCGCTGCTTCTTACCTCGTACACCTCCTCTGAGGCGGCGGACATCAATCCATCCAATCAGGTTAATTGACACCCCCTGCTAGCGAATCTGCAGGGGGCGGCATTGCACAAGCAGTTCACCAGTTCACTGTCTGCATTTTCGATGTCTGGCAGACATGTTTTGCTACAGCGGATCATGTCCACCAGACATTTGATAAATTAGACCCTGTATCTGAATCATGAAATAAAATATTTGGGTTTAATATCCCTTTAATAAATGGTGGAAAAAATATGACCTGCATCTCATTAAATGATATACTAATTGCTCTTTGTGTTTTTAGTATTCAATGGTGTTAAATATTACTACTGTAGTTACTTGAACCTAAATGATTTAAACAGACACAGGTCTTATCGGTACCTTAAAGGGTTAAAAACAATACTGTGTTTGAGCCCAGCATCCAAGATGGACAAGACACTGTTGTGTATGTGACTCTCTTTTTTTCTTATGTTTTTATCTTATAAAGAAGTGGAGGGTTGTAGAGAAAACACTTGTGTGTGTTTGAAATAGGCATTCTATGTGGATAAACATCACTCCTATGAGTGTTCAGTGTCTGCTATGGTATGTATGAGTGTTCAGTGTCTGCTATGGTATGTATGAGTGTTCAGTGTCTGCTATGGTATGTATGAGTGTTCAGTGTCTGCTATGGTATGTATGAGTGTTCAGTGTCTGCTATAGTATGTATGAGTGTTCAGTGTCTGCTATGGTATGTATGAGTGTTCAGTGTCTACTATGGTGTTTAAAATAACTGCTCTACCTGTGTCGTGTATAAAAAATTATATGAGTGCTCTGTGTCTGTTACTGGAAGCATACAATCACTACTATGGGGCCGATTTATCAAGGGCCGAACGGCCCCTGATGCTTCTGTATCTGTGCGAGCCTTCAGGCTCGCCGGAAACAGCAGTTATGATGCAGCGGTCTTAAGACCGCTGCTCCTTAACTAGTCTGCCGCCTCTGACCCTATACGATCGGGCTGATTGACACCCCCTGAATCTGCAGGGGGCGGTATTGTAAAAGGGGTTCACTAGAACTGTTTGTGCAATGTTAAATGCAGACAGCGTATGCTGTTGGCATTCAGTGATGTCTGGCGGACATGATATGCTACAGCGTATCATGTTTCCCAGAGAATAATAATTTGGCCCCTATATGTGTATTATTGGTAGTGAAGGTGGAATAAAATTATTGCTCATTTGTGATAAATGTGAATGTTAGTGGCTTGAGCTGGTCTCGGGTGGAGCTAAAGCAGGATCTGTGGTGGAGCCTAGGATATGGTTTAGAGGAGGGATCATTTAATGTATCTATAGGCTAAAGCCACAGGGAGTAAATGTAATAGTACTGCTGCTCACCACTATCCATGGTCTACTTTGTACACTCTGCAGGAAAATATGGCTGAGGTAGTAACCCTACTGGTAAGCACTGTCTATTTTTACTCTGATTATTATTTTTCTTGTAATATTACAGTTAGTGACACTGATTTATTTATGTTTGCGTTTAGTACATTTTCCAATCTTCCCTAGGTTTAAATCAATACTGATCTGTTTAAATTAATAAATTATTACTTAAAACACATACAAACATACAAACATTAAATTGACATGCATGTATGTATGTATATGTTTGTGTGTTTAAGTACGTAAAAGACATTAAAATATACAGATATAAAGTTGGAAACTAAGCACAAGTTGGAAGATAACTACAATGGACCCATGTGGTGTTGTAACTTTACTTACCTGATCCAAGGAACTCACACTGAAGCCCAGTAAAGATAATAAGCAGCGCAGCAAATACCCAGATCATTCTGTTTAAATGATAAACAGAGATACACAAAGTAAACACAGCTTTTTTCAAGTAGTAAGAACCAAGAAAATGCAGCTTCTTCCAAGTAGTAAGAAACAAAATAATTAACTTGTCTATAATTCCATGATACATATGCCGTTACTGTAGAAGCCTTCTTATGATGTCATAATAACACTATAAGTGTATGTTTACTGTTATAATGACATCATAATACTGCTGACCAAGTGTAAAAAACCTCTTGCAACTGTGAAATTGTCCTTTATTATTCTTTAAGGGTATGTTTTACTTAATTAAATAATGACTAATATTAATATTTATCTGTATTAAAAAAAGAGACATATCAAGCACAACTCAATGTTTTATATTGGGACACACACTTTTTGTACCCACACCTGCAGTGCTTAATGGCTGACATACAAGTAGATTGCAAAAATGTTCATGCTATGGTGCAGTAAGATTTCTTTTGATTTTATTTTTGCATTTGATATAAGCCTTTGGTTGGATAGAGCTTGTGCACTAATTCCATTTTATAATAGATTTCTATGGGGGCAGGCTATAAACTTCATGTTGGATAATACTCAGTACTTATTTCTCACTTACAATAGATATCTATGGCCTAGATTTGGAGTTTTGTCGGTAACGAGCCGAAAATCTAACGCCCGCGTTTTTCTGGCCGCACCATAAAAATAACTCTGGTATTGAGAGTCCACAGAATGGCTGCGTTAGGCTCCAAAAAAGGAGCGTAGAGCATATTTAACGCAGCTTCAACTCTCGATACCAGAGTTGCTTACGCAAGCGGCCAGCCTCAAAAACGTGCTCGTGCACGATTCTCCCATAGGAAACAATGGGGCTGTTTGAGCTGAAAAAAAACCTAACACCTGCAAAAAAGCCGCGTTCAGCTCCTAACGCAGCCCCATTGTTTCCTATGGGGAAACACTACTACGTCTGCATCTAACACCCTAACATGTACCCCGAGTCTAAACACCACTAACCTTACACTTATTAACCCCTAATCTGCCGCCCCCGCTATCGCTGACCCCTGCATATTATTATTAACCCCTAATCTGCCGCTCCGTAAACCGCCGCTACTTACATTATCCCTATATACCCCGAATCTGCTGCCCTAACACCGCCGACCCCTATATTATATTTATTAACCCCTAATCTGCCCCCATCAACGTCGCCTCCACCTGCCTACACTTATTAACCCCTAATCTGCCGAGCGGACCGCACCGCTATTATAATAAAGTTATTAACCCCTAATCCGACTCACTAACCCTATAATAAATAGTATTAACCCCTAATCTGCCCTCCCTAACATCGCCGACACCTAACTTAAATTATTAACCCCTAATCTGCCGACTGGAGCTCACCGCTATTCTAATAAATGGATTAACCCCTAAAGCTAAGTCTAACCCTAACACTAACACCCCCCTAACTTAAATATAATTTAAATCTAACGAAATTAATTAACTCTTATTAAATAAATTATTCCTATTTAAAGCTAAATACTTACCTGTAAAATAAATCCTAATATAGCTACAATATAAATTATAATTATATTGTAGCTATTTTAGGATTAATATTTATTTTACAGGCAACTTTGTATTTATTTTAACTCGGTACAATAGCTATTAAATAGTTAAGAACTATTTAATAGCTAAAATAGTTAAAATAATTACAAAATTACCTGTAAAATAAATCCTAACCTAAGTTACAATTAAACCTAACACTACACTATCAATAAATTAATTAAATAAAATACCTACAATTACCTACAATTAACCTAACACTACACTATCAATAAATTAATTAAATACAATTCCTACAAATAAATACAATTAAATAAACTAGCTAAAGTACAAAAAATAAAAAAGAACTAAGTTACAAAAAATAACAAAATATTTACAAACATAAGAAAAATATTACAAAAATTTTAAACTAATTACACCTACTCTAAGCCCCCTAATAAAATAACAAAGCCCCCCAAAATAAAAAAAATGCCCTACCCTATTCTAAAATAAAAAAGTTCAAAGCTCTTTTACCTTACCAGCCCTGAACAGGGCCCTTTGCGGGACATGCCCCATGAAGTTCAGCTCTTTTGCCTGTAAAAAAAAACATACAATACCCAAGCCCCCCAACATTACAACCCACCACCCGCATACCCCTAATCTAACCCAAACCCCCCTTAAATAAACCTAACACTAAGCCCCTGAAGATCATCCTACCTTGTCTTCACCTCACCGGGTATCACACCGATCCGTCCTGGCTCCGATATCTTCATCCAACCCAAGCGGGGGCTAGACATCCACTGAAGAAGTCCAGAAGAGGGTCCAAAGTCTTCATCCTATCCGGGAAGAAGAGTAGATCCGGACCGGCAACCATCTTCTTCCAAGCGGCATCTTCTATCTTCATCCGATGAGGACCGGCTCCATCCTGAAGACCTCCACCGCGGACCCATCTTCATCCATCGACGTCCAACTGAAGAATGACGGTTCCTTTAAGGGACATCATCCAAGATGGCGTCCCTCGAATTCCGATTGGCTGATAGGATTCTATCAGCCAATCGGAATTAAGGTAGGAATATTCTGATTGACTGATGGAATCAGCCAATCAGAATCAAGTTCAATCCGATTGGCTGATCCAATCAGCCAATCAGATTGAGATCGCATTCTATTGGCTGATCGGAACAGCCAATAGAATGCGAGCTCAATCTAATTGGCTGATTGGATCAGCCAATCGGATTGAACTTGATTCTGATTGGCTGATTCCATCAGCCAATCAGAATATTCCTACCTTAATTCCGATTGGCTGATAGAATCCTATCAGCCAATCGGAATTCGAGGGACGCCATCTTGGATGACGTCCCTTAAAGGAACCGTCATTCTTCAGTTGGACGTCGACGGATGAAGATGGGTCCGCGGTGGAGGTCTTCAGGATGGAGCCGGTCCTCATCGGATGAAGATAGAAGATGCCGCTTGGAAGAAGATGGTTGCCGGTCCGGATCTACTCTTCTGCCCGGATAGGATGAAGACTTTGGACCCTCTTCTGGACCTCTTCAGCCATCGGATGATGGATGTCTAGCCCCCGCTTGGGCTTGGATGAAGATTTTGGAGCCAGGACGGATCGGTGAACCTGGCATGGTGAAGATAAGGTAGGATGATCTTCAGGGGCTTAGTGTTAGGTTTATTTAAGGGGGGTTTGGGTTAGATTAGGGGTATGTGGGTGGTGGGTTGTAATGTTGGGGGGGGGTATTGTATGTTTTTTTTACAGGCAAAAGAGCTGAACTTCTTGGGGCATGCCCCGCAAAGGGCCCTGTTCAGGGTTGGTAAGGTAAAAGAGCTTTGAACTTTTTTATTTTAGAATAGGGTAGGGCATTTTTTTATTTTGGGGGGCTTTGTTATTTTATTAGGGGGCTTAGAGTAGGTGTAATTAGTTTAAAATTGTTGTAATATTTTTCTTATGTTTGTAAATATTTTGTTATTTTTTGTAACTTAGTTTTTTTTTATTTTTTGTACTTTAGCTAGTTTATTTAATTGTATTTATTTGTAGGAATTGTATTTAATTAATTTATTGATAGTGTAGTGTTAGGTTAATTGTAGGTAATTGTAGGTAGTTTATTTAATTAATTTATTGATAGTGTAGTGTTAGGTTTAATTGTAACTTAGGTTAGGATTTATTTTACAGGTAATTTTGTAATTATTTTAACTATTTTAGCTATTAAATAGTTCTTAACTATTTAATAGCTATTGTACCTGGTTAGAATAAATACAAAGTTGCCTGTAAAATAAATATTAATCCTGAAATAGCTACAATGTAATTATAATTTATATTGTAGCTATATTAGGGTTTATTTTTCAGGTAAGTATTTAGCTTTAAATAGGAATAATTTATTTAATAAGAGTTAATTAATTTCGTTAGATTTAAATTATATTTAATTTAGGGGGGTGTTAGTGTTAGGGTTAGACTTAGCTTTAGGGGTTAATCCATTTATTAGAATAGCGGTGAGCTCCAGTCGGCAGATTAGGGGTTAATAATTGAAGTTAGGTGTCGGCGATGTTAGGGAGGGCAGATTAGGGGTTAATACTATTTATTATAGGGTTAGTGATGCGGATTAGGGGTTAATAACTTTATTATAATAGCGGTGCGGTCCGCTCGGCAGATTAGGGGTTAATAAGTGTAGGCAGGTGGAGGCGACGTTGAGGGGGGCAGATTAGGGGTTAATAAATATAATATAGGGGTCGGCGGTGTTAGGGGAAGCAGATTAGGGGTACATAAGGATAACGTAGGTGGCGGTCGGCAGATTAGGGGTTAAAAAAATTTAATTGAGTGTCGGCGATGTGGGGGGACCTCGGTTTAGGGGTACATAGGTAGTTTATGGGTGTTAGTGTACTTTAGAGTACAGTAGTTAAGAGCTTTATAAACCGGCGTTAGCCCAGAAAGCTCTTAACTACTGACTTTTTTCCTGCGGCTGGAGTTTTGTCGTTAGAGGTCTAACGCTCACTTCAGAAACGACTCTAAATACCGGAGTTAGAAAGATCCCATTGAAAAGATAGGATACGCAATTTACGTAAGGGGATCTGCGGTATGGAAAAGTCGCGGCTGAAAAGTGAGCGTTAGACCCTATTTTGAGTGACTCCAAATACCGGCGGTAGCCTAAAACCAGCGTTAGGAGCCTCTAACGCTGGTTTTCACGGCTACCGCCAAACTCCAAATCTAGGCCTATGGATTTGCGCTATCAAATGTAATGTTAGATAGAGCTTGAGCGCTAAACCAATGGGGTGTAAAAAGTCCTGAAATTGTTCTTATTTATGCCTGTGCTATACATAAATATAAATTAAGTATAAAGGATTTTACACAATCATACATACACACAAACATATACACAGGCACATACATACACACACACACACACATACACACAGGCACATACATACACACAAACATACACACACATACTGTACATACATACACACACACACACATACATACACACGCACATACATACACACGCACATACATACACACAAACATACATACACACGCACATACTGTACATACATACATACACACACACACAGGCACATACATTCACAGACACACACTTTATTAGTGTTTGTTTTGTGGGGCCTCAATTTCTTAAAGGGACATTCAATGTATTTTAAAAATGAGATACAATTAAAAAATGTTAATGAGCACAACTTTCAATAGCACCTGTATGGACCTTATGGCTTTTATATGAAAGCTAATGCAACTCCACATTATACAGTTACTATCACATTTTATTGTTCTCTGTTTGCAACATGTATAATTTATTTTTCTGTTAGATGACTAACATAATATCTAACAAAATAGTTTGGACTATGGTCTTTGGGGAAAAGTCAGCAACACCTGTCACAGAAAATCTTAATCACTAGCTTAAGTGGGACTTAAAGGGACATGAAACCCAAAATATGTCTTTCATGATTCAGATAGAGAACACAATTTTAAACAACTTTCCACTTTACTTCTATTATTTAATTTGCTTCCTTCTCTTGTTTTCCTTTGCTTAAAGGTTTATCTTGGCAAGCTGATGAACAGCAAAGAACCTAGGTTCTAGCTGCTGATTGGTGGCTGCATATATATACTGATTGTCATTGGCTCACCCATGTGTTCAGTTAGAAACCAGTAGTGCATTGCTGCTCCTTCAACAATTGATACCAGAGAATGAAACAAATTAGATAATAGAAGTAAATTAGAAAGTTGTTTAAAATTGTATTCTCTATCTGAATCATGACAGAATTCTTTTGGGTTTCGTGTCCCTTTAATGGTCTCTGCACAAGGCTGCTATTGATACGGTTGTTTTCTGCACTAGTCCAGTTCATTTCTAATGTGTTAGGCTTAGGTGAGGGGACACAATGTTCATATTTTCATATCTTGAGTTTTTGATAATTACAAGCAAATGATTTATGTTTGTCATTTATAAAAATGGGTGCAGTGCCATACAAGGGTTTATATAGAAATATATATACAATACAGAAACAATACAACTTACTAAGAATAAATTAAACAGTATAGTTAGGAAAGTATGTTCAAATTACTTCCCTTGAAGGATGTGCCAGAAGAACGCAGCCAGCCCTGTTGTCTCCTCTCCAGTTTTTATCCAAAGTTTGCGCAGAGTGGCGGCGCTGTTACTATCTAGTCAGTCTGGAATTAATCACAATCAGGTAGATTACGAGTTGTGCATTCGTCTTTTAACGCTGAAAAAATAGCCATTTCAGCATTAAAACAGCAACACAGCCATTACGAGTCTTGTCGGTATAACTGTACTGTAAGCCTTTTAGCCTGTAACACAACGTCAGTCCTGCACTCGAAAAAATTACGTTTTTTCATGGGATTCCCATAGTGCTGCCATTACGAGTTTTGCGGTGAGGCTAAAAAGCTTGCGTTACACCCTATAACGACAAAATCCGTACCGCCATCTGAGACCAGTGGTTATGAGTTTTACGCAACAAAACTGTTACATAAAACTCATAACTAAAGTGTTACAAAGTACACTAACACCCATAAACTACATATTAACCCCTAAACCAAGGCCCTCCCGCATTGCAAACACTATTTTTAAGTTATTAACCCCTAATCTGCAGCTCCCGACATCACCGCCACTAATACAATTTATTAACCCCCTATTCCGCCGCTGCCCGACATCGCCCACACTATACTAAAGTTATTAACCCCTATTCCCCCTCACCCCAACATCGCCAACAGTATAATAAAGATATTAACCCCTATTCCGCCGCTTCCCGACATTGAGGCCACTAAATAAAGTTATTAACCCATAAACCTCTGACCTCCCACATCACTGCCACTAAATAAACTCTAAACCGCCAGCCCCACACATCGCCTAAAACTAAATTAAACTATAAACCCCTAAACCAAACATCCCCCTAACTTTATATTAAAATTACAAGATCCCTATCTTAAAATAAATAAAAACCTACCTGTGAAATAAATAAAAAAACTAAATTTAAACTATAAATTCAACTAACTACAAATTAAATAAACTAAATTACAAATTAAAAAAACCTAACCCCACTAAAAAAATTAAATCTACAATTACAAAAAATAACAAACAAAATTATCCAAAATAAAAACAATTACACCTAATCTAATAGCCCTATAAAAATAAAAAAGCCCCTCCAAAATAAAAAAAAAACCCTAGCCTACAATAAACTACCAATAGCCCTTAAAGGGACATGAAAGCCAATTTTTTTCTTTCGTGATTTAGAAAGAGCATGTCATTTTAAACAACTTTCTAATTTACTTCTATTATCAAATTTGCTTCATTCTCTTGATGTCACTTGCTGAAAAGCATATCTAGATATGCTCAGTAGCTGCTGATTGGTTGCTGCACCTAGAGGCCTTGTGTGATTGGCTCACACATGTGCATTGCTATTTCTTCAACAAAGGATATCTAAATAATTGAGCAAATTAGATAATAGAAGTAAATTGGAAAGTTGTTTAAAATTGCATGCCCTATCTGAATCATGAAAGTTTTATTTTGACTAGACTGTCCCTTTAAAAGTGCCTTGTGTAGGGCATTGCCCTAAGTTAAACAGTTCTTTTACCTGTAAAAAAATACAAAGACCCCCCTCAACAGTAAAACCCACCACCCAACCAACCCCCTAAAATAAAAAACCTAACTCTAGAAAAAAACCTAAGCTACCCATTGCCCTGAAAAGGGCATTTGTATGGACATTGCCCTTAAAAAGGGCATTCAGCTCTTTTAAGAAATGCCAAAACCCTAATCTAAAAAAAACCCACTCCAAAAAACCTTAAAAAAACCAACTAACCTCTCTTTAGGTACTCACAGTTGATGAAGTCCCGCTTGAACCATCTTCATCCCCACAGCTCCATCTTCATCCAGGCGGCTTCATTTTCATCCATCGTGGGATCGGCATCTTCTTCATCCCTGCGGAGTAGCTCTCATCCTATTGGCTGATTTGAACAGCCAATAGGATTTTAGCAGCTCTAATTCCTAATGGCTGATTTAAAATTTTCAGCCAATAGGAATGCAATGGTGCCCCCAGTATAAAAAGGGTACCTTGCGGCGGACGATCGCATGAAGAGGACCTCCACGTCGGATTGATGGACCTCTGCCTCCACGCATCAACCGCTCCACCTCCGAAGAGATGAAGAAGATGCCGGTCCCGCGATGGATGAAGATGGAGCCGCCGGGATGAAGATCGTTCAAGCGGGACAGTAAATGTGAGTACCTAAAGAGGGGTTAGTGCTAGTTTTTTTTTTAAAGGGACAGTCTAGGCGAAAATAAACTTTCATGATTCAGATAGAGCATGTAATTTTAAACAATTTTCCAATTTACTTTTATCACCAGTTTTGCTTTGTTCTCTTGGTATTCTTAGTTGAAAGCTTAACCTAGGAGGTTCATATTCTAATTTCTTAGACCTTGAAGCCCACCTCTTTCAGATTGCATTTTAACAGTTTTTCACCACTAGAGGGTGTTAGTTCACGTATTTCATATAGATAACACTGTGCTCGTGCACGAGAAGTTATCTGTGAGCAGGCACTGATTGGCTAGACTGCAAGTCTGTCAAAAGAACTGAAAAAATTATTATAACTGTGTTGGTTATGCAAAACTGGGGAATGGGTAATAAAGGGATTATCTATCTTTTAAAACAATAAAAATTCTGGTGTAGACTGTCCCTTTAAGGTATTTTGGGGTGGTTTTTTTTTTAGGGTTGGGCATTTCTTAAAAGAGCTGAATGCCCTGTTAAGGGCAGGAAAAAGAGCTAATTCCCCTTTAATGGGAATGCCGATACAAATGCCCTTTTCAGGGCAATGGGTAGATTAGATATTTTTTAGTTAGGTTTTTTTATTTTGTGGGTTTAGGGGGTGGGGGTTTGTAATGTTAGGGGGGGTTTGTTTTTATTTTTATAAAAAGAGCTGATTTCTTTAGGGCAATGTCCTACAAAAGGCCCTAAGGGCTTTTGGTGGTTTATTATAGATTAGGGTTCTTTTATTTTGGGGTGTTTTTTTTTTTTTTTAAAACGGGGTATTAGAATTGGAATAATTTTTATTATTATGGATGATTTGTTATTTTGTGTAATGTTATTTTTTCTTTTTGAGGTGTTTCTTTTTTTTTTTAGAATAGCCTTTTTTTAATTGGCAGCAAAAGAGCTGAATGCACATACAAATGCCCTTATTAGGGCAATGGGTAGATTAGGTTTTACTTTATTTTTATTCTGCGCGTTTGGGGGGTGGAGGTTTGTATACTGTTAGGGGGCGTTTGTTTTTCTTTTGTAGAAAAAGAGCTGATTTCTTTAGGGCAATGCCCTACAAAAGGCCCTTTTAAGGTTTACCTATAACAGAGCTAAATCTTTATTGTTTTGGATAATTTTGTTTGTTATTTTTTGTAATGTAAGTATTTTTTATTTTTTGTAATGTTAGGTTTTAGTGTAAGGCAGCTTAGGTTTTATTTCACAGGCATTATTTAGTTACTAATTGTAACTTTAATTTAGCTCTATTTTTTTATTTAAAGATTTTTATTGAAGTCAAAGAAAAACAAACACAACATGTAGGGTATGCCCCAAAACAATTACAGTTAAGTGTATACACAGTATAATAACATTATTACAAAATTTGGGTTATCTATAGAAAGACTTCCGTTTTATAGTAGGATAGCATAAATGCAATATAGACAGAAATGGTCCTCCCTGTGCCATATAAAAAGTAAAAAGTAAATTAGGAAGTCTGCTCAGGTAAGATTAGGCCAGGGAGGAGTTAGTCCTACAGTTTTATGGGGGGGGGGGGGAATGCAGCAGACGAGAGCCGCTCAAAATAGAATAGGAGGGGGAATAGAGGGCGAAGCCAATTATTATGTCAATTTTGTAAAAGTCCAGGGGTCTCAGAGCTGTCAAATACACCACTCATCATGGGGCTTTCTACTATTTATGCAGTGAGTAAATTTAAGCTGGGGGATGGAAAACTAAGGGTGGCTTCCTATAGAGGGTGTGAATAGGGAGGGGGTGATCATATATATATAGAGAGCAGAGGACTGGTACCTGTACCCCTCTCCTCGGGAGATGCCAGCTATAGGCGATGTGGGTAAAAGGAGTCGGGGTATGACCCGCAGGTAAAATATTCCGGCGGGAAAGGGAGGAGAGGGGTTAGATGGAGGAGATAGATGAGCGGGTATAAATGTAGGGGAATACCATTAAATATGGATTAATACTATAGCGATAATCAAATAATAGAATATTAAGGTGACTAAGAGCGGGCTACGTAGAATAAATATTCAGTAGGGTGCATAATAGTCATGCGGTTAAATAGATGGGGACATTCTAATACCAAGTATATATAAGTATGCGATAAACTAGTCTCTAGAACATCCACACTATCTGAGTTCTATATTATAAAAGCTTTAAAAATTACCAATATACATTGAGATATATGTGGGGCCATGTAGGAACATTAGTAAAACCTCCTGAAGCGATATATATAATAAGATAAACAATGCAATAATATGAACAGAACATGTTCATGCATTATAAACCTTCAGAGTGTACATTGACAGTTATTAACTAAAAACATTGCAAGTAAAGTAATCCTAAACCCCGTAAATGGTAGCTAGATTAAAATAAATGAGTTGACTGAAATCCAGTAAAAATTTCTAAATACACATAAACATAAACCTGGGTGGAAGAAGCAATTAGTGTTAAGAACAGTCTATACAACTAATCCAACTTCTGTGAATGAACTAACTGAATATATTATATAAAATCCTACATTGACAGTGTATGTAGTATTAAGCTATATAAACACAGACTGTACCCACTCACCAAAGGCACTGCACTATATTGGTGACCATATACAGTCCGTACTCACATTTGAAATCTGCTATAGTATACCCTTTACACCTTTATACATAGCCTGCTATATAATGAGCACATAAGAAGAAGCTAAGCATTTAAAAAAGAAGTGAAAGCTTTATAGGCATTAGAGCTCAAACACGCCCAAGTGAGACAAGAGCTATCATGAGAGTTTTCTGTGTAATGAGTTAGTTGTCAAGTGATGAGAATATGAATAGGGGTGCATATATCAGCTGAAGGAAGTTGGGTGTAGTGACTCCAATAAGGTAGATACTATTTTCAGGAGTCCCAATATTAGTATGGTACATAAACAGTTTGTATGCAGTCTGGGGAGGTCATGAATTTAACTAAGGTTCAATAAGCCACATCCATGTCAACTCACTTATGGTTCTGGGAGTGTTGTAGTAAAAAGATAAAGGTTATGCTCATATAGAGCTAAACAAAAAGGTGTCAATATTTAATATAACAGCTCAATAGCTTAGAAAGCAAGATATGGGGGTAGTTTCACATAATGCAATGTATATATTTCGCTAGAACAGGGAAATTATCAATTACCATGATCCATATTATGCAGACTGTAAATAGCTCGCTTACACTAGGGAACAAATCTAGTACTCTAGGACAACAAATCTACAATAGGGCATTCCAAAATATATGTATATGGTAAGCTAGGTTAATGTTATGAAATTAGTAAGATCTAGGAGGTAGAACAAGAGACAGCTGTCTATAGGGTGTTGCTAGCAGTTAAAGTAGTCATAATGCTATTTTGAGCCTTAGTAAATAGGTGTACATATTACTATCATATAGCTGATAAAGAACAATAGGAACTGCATCCAACAAAACATAATACATCAGAATAAGGATCAGCAATGTGCATTCTCAATAAATGAAAAATATTAACGTTAAATTTATAAATTAACGATGACTAGATATTAATATAAGGATTTCAAGTATTGCCAATAAGAAGTAGCATAAGAACAAAGTTAAATTGAAACCATATGTACAAAATAAAATACCACGTCAGAACGCTACATCAGACATGTCAATCATATCGTCATTAGCGATTATAGAATATGCCAAGAGAATTCTTGTTATATATATCTAATAAAAAGGTTTGCCAGTAGATCTAGACTATTATTGGCTTGAATACCAGGGGCTAATCATTCACTTGCTGCGTAGAAGCAGGTCCAGAAGTCATAAGTATACCATAAGAGCCCTGTAAGGGAGATGTCGACTAGTTACTGGCATCACAGCAATTAAACAAATAAATACAAGTCCAGAAAGAATCACTCTGATTGGCAAGAACTCCTCTAGCAAGGTAATAAGTCAGATTTAGAGATCTAAGTTGCCAGAGCAGCTCAGAATGCAGAGAGACTTGCAGCATGTATCTAACCGATTCCAATGGCAACATTCCTGTGAGATCTAGCAGGCAACAGGATCAGAGCATGCGATGTAAGTACTGAGGAGCGCTTTCTCATTCTATACCCTACTCCGGTTCTAAGGTCCAGAAACCCAGGAGCCACTGGGAAGGTCAGCCCGGAAGCTGTGCGGTCATCTGGAACGCAGCGTCCCCTCCACCACAAACAGGACACCAGTCGCAAACTTAGGATACCAGGGAGAGCAAGTGCTAGAGCCCAAGTTGTGGGGGATCGCATAATAATCTGAGCCTAGTCCAGATCTCATCGCATTTGGTGTGACAAAAAGGCTGCTATCATACTAAGATGGTGACACGCCAGGCAGCTGAGATCCTGCTCTTTCCCACGAGCAGACGGTATCACCTAGTGCATGAGGGATCCCAGGAGAGGAGGATACCAAAATCTTGTATGGCGGTATCATAGTACTCCGTTTCACAGTGAGTAGAGCTTGAGAAGTCTGCGGGTGAAACCGGAGATCCGCTCGTTCCTCCATTACCACTGCAGGTGCCCCTTTATGCTCATAACCGCATCGTATGACGTTACTCAGGCAATTAAATTGGCTCGTCATTCGAAGTTGTAATTCTATGAGCAGGGCTCTGATTTCATGAAGATCCTCCATTGTACTGCAGAATAGCTGATAATCCTTGGCAGGTCAAGCTGACTAGAGGTTATAGTAGGAGTGCGGTATGCTGCATGGTGGTCCGGACCGCATGGCGTCACTTAGGGGTACATGTTGTTTGAATATTTGCATAAATTGTGCGTTTCTGTTTCTTGTGCAGCGTTAGGCATCTATCTGAGGTCTTCAGGATATGAGAAAGAGAAAGTTTTAAACTTTTAATTAATATGTTAATCCATAAAACTGCTTAAGAACCAGGAGCTACATGAAAACACGTCTGGACTGCTCAATAGTTGGCTCCGCCCCCAATTTAGCTCTATTTTAATTATGTTAAAGCTAGGGGTGTTAGGTTTAGGGTTAGGATTATGGTTAGAGTTAGGTTTAGGGTTACGTTTAGGGGTTAATATAGTTTAATTTAGTTTTTTGCGATGTGGGGGGCTGGCGGTTTAGGGGTTGATAGGTTTATTTAGTGGTAGTGATGTGGGAGGCCAGAGGTTAGGGGTTAATACATTTATTTAGTGGCAGCGATGTTGGGGAGCGGCAGAATAAGGGGTTAATAGATTTATTATAGTGTGGGCGATGTTTGGGTGCAGGGGAATAGGGGTTAATAACTTTAGTTTGGTGGCAGTGATATCGGGAGTGGCTGATTAGGGGTTAATAGATTTATTTCTGTGACGGCAATATCAGGAACGGTAGATTAGGGGTTAATAACATTATGTAGGTGTTGGCGATGTTGGGGGCAGCAGATTAGAGGTGTTTAGACATGGGGTTTATGTTAGGATGTTAGGTTTAAACATAACTTAAAGCAGCCATGTCAAAGCAGCGCTTGTATTTTGTGTGGTATGGAGCTCAAAGCAAGCATATCGCACGCACAAGGCGACTTTTTCAAAACTTGTAATGGCAGTGCTATGGAGGGTGAAATAACGCAACTTTTGTTGCATTCGTTAACTACCCTCTATAATCTACCTGAAAATAATCAACTTGTCTACAATTCCACAGTAGGTATGCAGTCTCTGTAGAAGCCTTCTTATGATGTCATAATAACACTATAATAAGTGTATGTTTACTGTTATAATGACATCATAATACTGCTGACCAAGTGTATAAAACCTCTTGCAACTGTGAAATCGTCCTTATTTATTAATCTTTAAGGGTATGTTTTACTTAATTAAATAATGACAAATATTAATATTTATTTTTATTAAAAAGGAAACATTTCAACCACAACTTAAGGTTTTATATAGGGACACACAATGTTTGTTTGCACGCCTGCAGGGCTTAACGGCTGATATATACTATACATATATAAAATGTTTAGGTCTAGATTACAAGTAGATTGCAAAAATGTTCGTGCTATGGTGCAGTAACATTGCCTCAACGCTATTGATAGTGATTATTTTTTTGTGTTTGATATAAGCCTTTGGTTAATAGACATTACAAGCTCTAAAATATTCATGTTGGATAGAGCTTGTGCACTTTTT
This sequence comes from Bombina bombina, assembly GCF_027579735.1. NCBI lineage: Eukaryota > Metazoa > Chordata > Amphibia > Anura > Bombinatoridae > Bombina > Bombina bombina. The sequence continues at coordinate 185,521,403 of NC_069506.1, read as the reverse complement.
CCCTATTATAATAGATTTCTATGGGGGCAGGCTATAAAATTCATGTTGGATAATATTCAATAGTTATTTCTCACAATAGATTTCTATAGATGTGCGGAAAAAAATTAATGTTAGATAGAGCTTGAGCGTTAAGCCAATGGGGTGTAAAAATTCAGTTTAAGTCCTGGAATTTTTCTTATGTATGCCTGTGCTATACATAAATATACATTAAGTATAAACGATTTTACACAAACATACATGCACACACTTAATTGAGGTCAAGTAAAACAATGTAAGGGTTTTGTGGGGCCTCAATTCACTAAAGGGACATTAAATGTATTTTAAAAGGTAGATAGAATTAAAAATTTAAATATGTAAATGAACATAACTTTCAATAGCACCTATATGGACCTTATGGGTTTTATATAAAGGCTTACGCAACTCCGCATTTTACAGTTGCTATCACATTTTATTGTTCTCTAGTTTGCAATATTTATAATTTGTTTTTCTGTTAGGTGATGTCACTAACATAATATCTAACAAAATAGTTTGGACTATGGTCTTTGAGGAAAAGTCAGCAGCACCTGTCACAGAAAATCTTAATCACTGGCTTAAGTGAGACTTAACGGTCTCTGCAAAAGACTGCTATTGATACTAGTCCAGTGCATTTCTAACATGTTAGGCTTAGGTGAGGGGACCCAATGGTCATATTTTCATATCTTGAGTTTTTGATAATTACAAGCAAGGGACTTATGCTTGTCATTTATGTCATTTATGAAAATGGGTGCAGTGCCATACAAAGGTTTATATAGACTTTTTTTATGTACAATACAGAAACAAGTTAACTTAATAAGAATAAACAGTATAGATAGGAAAGTATGTTCAAATTACTTCCCTTGAAGGATGTGCCAGAAAAACGCAGCCGGTCCCGGTGTCTCCTCTCCTGTTTTTATCCAAAGTTTGCGCAGAGTGGCGGCGCTGTTACTATCTAGTCAGTCTGGAATTAATCACAATTTAAGGTAATTCTTCTGTGAGATTGTTCATGAGAACCTTCAGTCAGCAGTACCTCAGTAGAGGAAATACTCACATACATGTGTGTGGAAAATATGCCGTTATGAAAATGTCAGCAGGATTCTTCTTTTAATGAAAAGACTTCCAGTTTTATAAAATATTCACAAAAATGCTGAATACAGTTAAAACACTCAACCGGTTTCAGTGGACAAACCACCTTTCTCAAGAGTGAATAAAATACAATTTGATCAAGACTATACAACACACCTGATTATCAACATACTGCATTTCTAACCCTTCGGCTCCTCCCACCAATTTCCTACCTGGTATACACCTGTGTAGGAATTGGTTTGCATACACAGGAGCTGCTTCCTACCATATATTGAGGAATAATCTTGCCATATATAAACCTCTTTAAAGATAAAATATAAAACAGATGTAAAAAGGTTTTTTACTATATCAAATGTGTGTAAAATGGTGTTTATCATTTCTCAATATATGTTTAACAATATAGCAACATTGTAACCACTTAATAATAATGTATAATTAAAGAAAGGAAATTAATTTCAGTAAATATAAACAAACTCTAATCGCTGGCTATTAAAAATCATTGAAGAGACCTGAACTTATGTTTAGAAAAATAATTTTGCTTTCAAAAGTGTTTGGAAAGTCATTGTTACATGAATATTATAGCTTAATCGGATCCATAATATATCTTGAGTGTGTTGTCAGTAAAAGTTAAGTTCTCAATCAAGTAGTCCTATGTCAATAAGTTCTATTTCAGGTCCGCTTTTTACCATGTTAAAAACTGGTGACCAATGGTAGTCCTTTGGTGCAGATAACAAATGGTGGGAAGAAAAAGAGAAACGTCTCTATGTAAAAAAACATCTAGTGTAACAGTGTTCTTAGAATCAACCTGATTGTGCTGTATAAAAGTGCATGGAGAAAAATAACAAAATTAAATTAACAAAATTAAATAAAGCATTATAAAAAAAGTTATCAAAACATTTATTATTGTGTATATGTATTTAGAATTCTTAACCATTTTGTATATGGTTAAATTAGTGTAAATGTGATATATAGTATTATATTATAAATTAAATACTATGTATATTGAAATCCTGTATGAAACATACTACCTAATTTTTGTTATTAAAGTGAGACTATAGAAATGCTGCTATTTTAGTATACATACTTAAACTATAAGATCCATATGTAATATAAAAATCCACCATAATTCTTTTTTCAAAAGCTCTAATTCTATATTACCTCCCCTCCACTTAATCTGAACCTTTTATATACCAATCCATGAATAATCTTGTGGGTTATTAAGATATTCACTACAGTGGTTAAAATGAATTGGAACTCCATGATCTTCTTTTCCCTTCTCTATTTTGTATTTATGTTCTAAAATTCTCGTTTTCAGAAATCTAGACGTTTAACCTAAATATTGCATTTTGCAATTACAAGTCAATAGATATATTGCATTGGTAGTTTTACAGCTTATAAAGTTTTTTGTATTAACTAACCATAGAACAAGCTATTATGCTATTGTTCATTCCCAAATTGACCGCTTTTCTCTTTTTATTTATGCAAATGATGACCCTAAGGGAAGTCTCCCTAAGGGCGATGCGGGAAGCCAGACGTGGACCAGTTGCTCAGTGTGCCTAGAGGGATATGGCTGCACCTCACTGATGAGGGCAACACTAGGCCAAAACGTAGATCTGGGGTTTTGCTGTTTCTCTCGTTCAGAGATGGATTGCCTTGTACTTCGGGACTGGATTGCACTGTTTAGCCAGAATCAGACTGATATACTACAGGAAAGTTCTTCTCTGTGAAAGGCACATGTTGAGCAAAAAGAGGCTGCTCCTTGGGTGGTAACTAGGCATAGAACAAGCTATTATGCTATTGTTCATTACCAGGTTGAATGCTTCTCTCTTTTTATTTATGCAAATTATGACCCTGAGGGAAGTTTTCCTAAGGGTGACGTGGGAAGCCAGATTTAGACCCGTAGCTCAGTGTGCCTAGAGAGATATGGCTGCACTTCACTGATGATGCCCTATTGTTCATTCCCAAATTGACCGCTTTTCTCTTTTTATTTATGCAAATGATGACCCTAAGGGAAGTCTCCCTAAGGGCGATGCGGGAAGCCAGGCGTGGACCAGTTGCTCAGTGTGCCTAGAGGGATATGGCTGCACCTCACTGATGAGGCCCACACTAGGCCAAAACGTAGATCTGGGGTTTTGCTGTTTCTCTCGTTCAGAGATGGATTGCCTGGTATTTCGGGGCTTGACTGCACTGTTAAGTCAGGATCAGAATGATATACTACAGGAAAGTTCTTCTCTGTGAAAAGCACATGTTGAGCAAAAAGAGGCTGCTTCTTGGGTGGTAACTAGCCATAGAACAAGCTATTATGCTATTGTTCGTTCCCAGGTTGAGTGCTTCTCTCTTTTTATTTATGCGTATCAGCTCCTTGCCTGAGCAGATTGTCCCTTTTAGTCCCACTCAAGAGTGGGTTAGACAAATATGGGGTTATTTGCAATCTTGCTAATCATGTTTATGGGCTTATGGGGAAATGGAGATTGAATATTGTGGGATCTATCAACTTTGACTGTGTCTGACCTGGAAAGATTGTAATTGCTTTGCTAAATACATAAATAAATATATAAATAAAGGATGATAATGTTTTTTTTATATTGATCAAGAATTTCTGAAAAGTTTAATAATACAAAAATTACCATAAGAATTAGAACATAAAGGGCTAGATTACAAGTGAGGCACAAACTGTTTTGCACAAGCGATATTGTCTTTTTGCAATCATTTTTAATTCTGCTGATATTACAAGTTGAGCGAAATTACGATTGTGCTAGTAAAATCACGATGTATGCTTCAATCCTTACCGCGATCTCAGAGCTGTGGTCAACTGGTTTCCAAAACAAAAAATAAAAAAATATTGCATAAAAAGTTATAAAGGCTCCAATATATGCGATCTTTGGTGTTAGAAAAAAAAAAGCAGCCAAAGTTCTTTAATATAGAGATATATACAGATACCTTGCTAAATATGTATTTGTATGTATATAGATATGCAAGGAAGTTTATGAGAGGTAAGAAAACCTACTCCAATTTTGAATACACTTATAGCACTCTAGGGTTTATAGAAAAATCATATAGCTAATTTAGCTAGTAAGAGTAAATAAACAACTAACAGCTGATATTAAAAATGTGGGGTTTAAAATTAAACTTAGTGAAGAAAAAAACCCTAGATACCTATAGGGAAGGCTGCGTAATGATAACTGTCCTCAAACCCCCTTAAATAGTCCTATGTATATAAAGGTGGGTAGTGCCTAATGCCATACAGTGTAAATTGAGAGAAACAAAAGAAAAAAGAGAAGCATTTAATGGCACACTTAGAGAGGTTAATTATTGACAATATGTGCTGAATGGAGTGTAGGTGATTAAAACATAACGTTTAATTCATTGAAATAAAATAAGTTGAATTACTTGTGGACCATGCCACCCAATGTTAAAACATACTTAAAAACACAAAGAGTGTAAAACAATGTGAAACAAACACTGCCTCCTCTAGCAGAGTATACAGGATAAATCTGTATAGTTACAATATATAAGAAGTACGGTATGTAGAACAAACTAACCCAAATGCTAGTAGGGGAGGTTCTTGGAGCAGACAAACTCCGGTATAACCTATAGAGAATATATCCATAAACTATAAAGGGAGAGCCCTCAGGATCAGCTCTATTGTTCCCAACAAAATGCCTCTATAAGCAGATAATATGGATTGAGTTCTAAAAAAATTCCAATTAAGGCCAACAGTTTAACTATCGTAGAGGAAAAGGAGGCAGTGCGAACGTTGGGTGGTAACTAGCCATAGAACAAGTTATGTTTTAACATTGTGTTGCATGGTCCACAATTAATTTAACTTATTTTATTTATATGAATTAAACGTTATGTTTTAATCATCTACACTTAATTCAGCACATAGGGGTCAATTTATCAAGCTCCGTATGGAGCTTGATGCCCCTTGTTTCCGGCAAGCCTTCAGTCGAGCCTTGTTTCCGGCCTGCTCTGAGGCCGTGGACAGAAATCAACCCGATCGAATATGATCAGGTTGATTGACACCCCGTGCAGGGGGCGGCATTGCACCAGCAGTTCACAAGAACTGTTGGTGCAATGATAAATGCAGACAGCGTATGCTGTCGGCATTTATTGATGTGCAGTGGACATAATACACTGCATTGTATCATGTCCACTCGCACTATGATAAATATACCCCTAATTATATATTCAGGTACCTAAGAGAGCAAAAACCTAAGTTAGGATTTTTGCGTTATTTGGGTTACTGCTTGCGCAAAATACGTTCTTTTTAAACTTGTAATATGAACGCAACCTGACTAGCGCAAAAAAGCTTAGCTCCAGCTGAGTTTTCCTCCACTTGTAATCTAGCCAATTAACAATGTTATCATGCAACAAGGCTTGTTGAACTTTTGCTAATTTAAATGATTTATTTATGTTTTTTAACACCCATAAGCCACAGCAGAATGGAAGAGGATGTTCCCAGCTTGAGGCAGCAGAAACTAGAACTCCAGGTAATATATTTGAGAAACAATATACTAAGGTAATACATGCAGCAGTATGCATAATTTTGACAATATGTGTCTGTGTGTCATGTTAATGTATAATATCACATAGGAAATAATTGTACAGATGTAGACCATATTTTCTTTCATACAGGTGGTGAGAGTCCATAATCCATTACTCCTGGGAATTACTCTTACTTACTTACCACTAGGAGGAGGCAAAGATTCCCAAACCTCAAGAGCTCTGTAAAACCCCTCCCACCTCACATGTACCTCAGTCTTTACTTTGCCTCCGCTGGAGGTGGTCAAAGAATGAAAATGTTCATTTGATTTTTCAGAGAGAGAGGGGTACTCAGTCTATATTGAGGTCTGGTTTCCCCTCAGAGTACAGTGCTTGTCACAGGGATATAAATGGTGTATGGTTTGTGGCTCCTTTTTTGCCTAATGGGAAATCTATCACAGACCCTCTATAATTGGTCGTAGGGACTTGTCTTTTGCCTTCCTCTATGGATCTATCTACAATATTTTCCTACTCAATAACCACTGCTGATATGTTTTAGTAATGATTTGGCTGTCTACTGGTTGTTTGCTGGTGGACGTATGCTGTTGGCATTCATCGATGTCTGCTGGACATGATCCGCTGAGCGGATCATGTCGGACAGACCGATGATAAATCGGCCCCTAAGTGTGTTAATTGTAAAGTAGCTGAGGTTTCTCCTCCACCTTTTTTATTTGATCTCATGTTTAAAAATGTTAATGCATTCAGACCTAATTCTGCTTCTATTGGTATTACTGCTCCTTCTGTTTGTTCATTACAGGAAAATACTACTGTTTTATTACCCAGTGTGGAAAATCGCATCAAAGTTGCTGTTTCTGAAGTGCTGGCTGCTCTCCCGCCTTCTAGTAAGCATAAATCAGTTCAGATTTTACCTTCTACTAGTACTATGTCTCGTAAAGTCAGGGATACTGTTATGTCTTCAGGAGGTGAAGTTTCCTCTGGTGACGAAGAGTCTTCTTCTGATGTTGAACCTGATACTTTCCCTTTTTTGTTTAAAATTGAACAAATTAATTCTCTTTTGAAAGCAGTTTTACGTACTTTAGGGGTTGAAGAGTTTAAGGTTTCTGAGGATAAGCCTTGTAATGATTTAAATTTAGTTTTTAAGACTGCTGTTAAGCTCCCTGAGGTATTTCCTATCCCTAATGATGTCTCTGAAATGTTTTCTAGGGGATGGTCTAAGCCAGGTAATTAATTTATTCATTTTGCAAGGTTTACAAAGCTATATCCTTTACCTGCTGATAATGTTAAATTGTGGGAAACTGTTCCTAAAGTTAATGGGGCTATTTCCACTCTGGCTAAGCGTACTACTATCCCTTTGAAAGACAGTACTTATTTTAAAGAACCTTTGGATAGAGATAGGGTCTTTTCATAACAGCAGGGTATTTGCTTAGGCTGCCTAATTATATTGCTGATGTGGCTGCTACTTCAACCTACTGGTTATCGAATCTTTCAGAAAAGTGTTCTGATGACTCTGCTAGTGAAAATCTTTTGAGTTTACTCAAAAGTGCCAATTTGTTTATTTGTGATGCTGTGCTTGATATTATGAAGATTAATATCAAAAACATGTCTTTGGCAATCCTTGCTAGGAGAGCATTATGGCTTAAGTCCTGGTCTGCTAACATGGTGTCAAAATCCAGACTTTTTTTGTTTCTTTTTAGGGAAAGAAACTGTTTGGTTCTGATTTAGGTTCTATAATAGCTACTGTTACAGGAGGTAAAGGGGCTTTTATTCTTCAAGACAAGAAGTCTAAAGGGAAATTTAAAGCTTCTAAATAATTTTTGCTCCTTTTGTTTGAATAAGGATCAAAAAGTTGACTCCTCTTCTCAGAAGCAAGGCACCTCTAGCCCAGTCTGGAGGACTAGTGCTAGCTTGAACAAGTCAAAGCAGGCTAAGAAATCTATTCCTACCAACAAATCTGCATGAAGGTGCTGCCCTCAAACCTGAGGTTCTGGTATGAGCAAGTTATGCTTTTTTCCGGAGGCTTGGTTTCCGTCTGTTCCTTTTACAAGGATTCTGAATATAGTTTTCCAGGGTTATCGGATAGGTTTCAGAACTAGACCTCCCAAATAAAGGTTTTTTTTACACAATGTTCCAAGGAATCCCTTAAAGGCTCAAGCTTTTTTTTTTCCAGTCAGTTTCAGATCTGGAAACTATGGGAGTGATTGTACCAGTTCCTTTATAGGAACAGGGGATGAGATTTTTTTCAAATCTCTTCATTCTTCCAAAAAAGGAAGGTACTTTCAGACCAGTCCTGGATCTGAAATCTCTGAACAAGCTTGGAAGAATTAGTATTCAGACTATTCTGCCTTTTGTTGAGCAAGGTCAGTTTATGTCCACAATAGATTTAAAGGATGCTTATCTTCAAGTTCCAATACACAGGGAACATTATCAATTTCTGAGGTTTGCCTTTCTAGACAAGCATTTTCAGTTTGTTGCTCTATCATTTGGTCTGGCTACAGCTCCAAGAATATTCACAAACGTTCTAGGTGCCCTATTGCCTGTGATCAGATCTCAGGGTATTGCAGTGTTTTCCTACCTGGATGATATCTTGGTTCAAGCTCCATCTTTACCTTTAGCAGAATCTCATACAAACAGACTGTTGTTACATTAGTGATTTGGTTGAAAGATCAATTTTCTAAAAAATGATTTCAAATAGATTCAGTCTTCAAGAGTATTTCTCTAAAAGAGAAGAGAAGGTTAAAATTGGTGTCAGCGTATCTGAATCTTCAGTTGCTCTCTTTCCCTCTGTTGCTCTTTGTGTTTAAGTTCTGGTTCTCATGATTGCAACTTCAGATGCAATTCCTTATGCACGATTTCACATGAGACCTCTTGACCTTTGTATACTTCATCAGTGGTGCAGAAATCATACTCAGCTATCTCAAATAAAAAAGAAATCTGATTCCCAGGACAAGTCAGTCTCTGTCTTGGTGGCTGGATCATTAGTTCATTATTAAGGTAGCTCCTTTTTGTCATCCTACCTTGACTGTGATCACTACAGATGCAAGTCTTTCAGGTTTTGGGAGCTGTTTGGGGTCTCTCAAAGCACAGGAAGTTTGGGATCCAAGGGAGGCGAGGTTGCCAATAAATATTCTAGAACTCTGTGCTATTTTCAGGGCTCTTCAGGCTTGGTCTCTGTTGAAAAGGGAATCTCATCTCCGTTTCCTATCAGACAATGTCACAGCAGTGGCTTTTGTCAACCATCAGGGAGAAACTTACAGTTCCCTAGCCATGAGGGAAGTGTCTCAAATTCTCATGGGCAGAAATCAATCTAATCTCTGTGATTCATATTCCAGGAGTAAATAATTGGGAAGCAGACTTTCTCGGTTGTCAATTTTCACATCCAGGGGAATGGTCTCTTCACCAAGATGTGTTAAATCAGATTGTGGGCATTTGGGGTCTCCTAGATAAATCTCTAATGGCTTCTTGTTTGAACAACAAACTTCCCAGGTACTTTGCGATGTCCAGGGACCCTCAGGCAGAGTTTTTGGATGCTCTAATTGCTACGTGGTCATTTTGGCTTGCTTATCTGTTTTCTCCTCTGGTACTTCTTCCCAAAGTGATCTCCAAGAGTGAGAAATCTTCAGTAATCCTGATTGCCCCAGCTTGGCCTCCCAGGACTAGACTAAAAATTATTAGGCCCAAAGAAAATGTATCTGAGAAGCGCTAAACAGCTGCAGAAGTAACTAGTATGAATCCAATTATAGTAGAACTATATAGTAAAAGCAGACAATACAAAGTATATATAAAAAAACAGTTTATATGATTAAAAGTTTCACAATACAACAAATAAGTGACTGGTCACTAGAACATATCAATTATGAATAATCAGGGTGTTTTAGCACTAAAAAATCCACTTAAAAGACTCAAAAGTAATAAAAACAAAGCACTTAAGAACATATAACAGATGCTTTAATCTCGTGGACCACCCGTTATAAGTGAATGTACAGTTCCAGTGAGAGAATGTCCGGTATAAACGAACTGACAAGGCTGCTCAATTTCACAGCAGGACAAGGATATATACTATCATGGTATTGAGTCCCAATCTGTACGGCACTATTGGGTATCGTATGTTACAGTCCATAGACCACTAAGTCTACACCTCCACGTACCTTTCTCCCCGGTCTGGGTATACCTTTGTCTCACCAGAATGTACACTCGCAATAGGAGGACACGGTGTAGTTCTTCTCCCCGCTCAGGCTCAGATAGAATCCTTCATAGTTCCGTGTTTCCTGTACGTTACGGCTTCTGTTACACAGCCCAACTGCGCAGGGAATAAGTTTGCTAAACTTGAGAGTATATTATCTAACTCTGCGCAAAGAGTGTCCCTTGGACTTTATATACTCAAAATAAGTTACTCAGTTCAGTTCCATCAATGCGTTTCGCCTTTCAACAGGCTTTTTCAAGATGGTTAAAAAGTTTAATTTTCTTGATTTAAATACCCTTCCATGTCTTCTGATTGGATGATATGTGAGGCTTGTCTTTAAGGTGCATTATTTTCTTAAGGTGGTACCAGCATTCACATTAACTAGTGAAATAGCATATAATCACTTTTGATATTTCTTTAGAGAAAAGATATACCTATGCATCATATTTTTGTAATCATTATATACGATTACATACAAAATGTCAATAAAGTGTATATTAGGGTCTAATTCAGTTCTAAAGAATATATAGTTCTAAAACATATATAATTCTAACACATTGTTGATGGTAATTTTGTAACTTAGGACAATTTATTCCAGAATAAAAGGGTTAAGGTCGAACTCAGAGTTCAGACCTAGAGGGTAGAGAGTACCTATTTGATGTATCATCTCTGCTTCCTTTCTCAGAATCTGCTTCTGATAATCCCCTCCTCTCCAATACTTTTTCACTTTCTTTATCCCCCACAATATCTGATCTTTTGTGCTGTTTTTATGTATATTTCTAAAATGCTCATACAAGCGGGTATCAAGATTACCCTTTTCTATATTATTCAGGTGCTCTCTTTTTATTCTAGTATTGTTCTTGTCATTTCACCCAAATATTGAAGCTTACACGAACATTGGAGGATATATAATATGCCCTTGTCTGTGCAACTAATAATATCTTTGATCTCATATTTTTTACCATTACTGGTTGATGTGTAAGATTCAATTTTCTTGCTAAATTCACATGCCTTACAGCTATAACACGGATAAGACCCACATCATTTTTATCCTCTAAGGTCTACTGCCTGTTTACCCTTACTTTATCCCCTATATTCACTAGGGGCTAGTATGTTTCTAAGATTTGGGGCCTTCCTATATATATAAATTTGGGATTGACTGAAATGTGTTTTCCCAGAATATCATCAGATTTAACCAGGTGCCAATGTTTACGTATAAACTGCTCCATAATCTTATAGTTACAATTATAATTGTCCCTTTGGAATATTTTCAATCCATCGGGGTAGGTGGCAGCTGTCTGAGTGAACATAATTATTTGAAATGATTCATGGCTACTAGATTTTTATCTTGTATTACAATATCTAAGTTAAGGAATGTAATTTTTTCCTTGCTATGTTCATATGTAAATTTCAAGCCTATGTTGTTTGAATTCATATCTCTAAAGAATTTTTCTAGACTCTCTTCATCACCCTTCCATATTATTAATATATCGTCAATAAATCTTTTGAATAGTACGAGGTTTGCACCCTTGCTATGCTCTTCCAGGAATTCTTTCTCCCATTTAATTTTATCTCCTTATATGTACCCTCATCACCCAACAAGCAATATGCTTCCTGTAGGTAGTACTTTTTCTTCCTCTTTTGTCAATTTGGTCTTATTTTTATTAAACATTCCTTTTGTTTTCACTGGTTTATCCTCAATTACTTCCACTTTTTTTGGTTTTGTCGTACTTCCCCCTCTCTTTCCTCTAAACTTCTTTTTCTTGTTTTTATTCTGACTTCTTGGTTGTGTCAATTCTCTAAAAAAGTATTATTATAATCACTGGGTCCAGCATTTTCACATTTATCATTTATTTCTTCCTCTCTTACAACCTCAATCGATGTATATATATTCCTCAATGGAATTCTCCATTCTTTTTTCAGCTGTCTATTTGTTCTTGAATTGGGGAATTTATTCCCTGTGTGATAATCATTTCCCCATCTCACTGAGGGTCTATGTGTGTCTCTAAATTCATAATTCCTATTTGCATATCTATAGTTGTTATACTCTCTCCCCAATTATTTCTATTGGGATTTCTATTGTAATTGTTAAACCCCTCTTGCCTTTGGAAGTAATATCTCCTATTGTCCCTAAACCTATGTGTATCAAAATGTTCTTTTTGTTTCCAATTATGGTTCTCTTGTTTCACTGTTTATTTTTTATTTTTTGGGATTGTTACTATGTCAGATATTGTGTTCATTTCTGTATTTCCCATATGTGTCTCATTTTCCACTACATCAATGCTATAGTACTTTTTATCCCTATTTATTTTTCCACTTATTTCTCTGTAAGTTAGTGTTCAATTCAGTTATGTTTGCAATTATTGTTTTTGTCTTTCTAATTATTGTTTTGTCTTTCTATATATTGACTTTTCTCTTTTTTTTAAAATAAGTTTTATTGAGGGTTTAAGATGCATACAGAAATAGGTACAATAAATAGAAAGAAAAATTATACAATTAGCATTTTCCATGACAATAAAATAAGATACAAGATAATAATCTCAGCTAGTACATGGAAATATGAAATATAGTGATACAGTTAACTATCTAAATAGTACCTTAAATGTAAACCATAAGGTCTCAAAACTGGCACCCTCTTTTTATAGCCTTCCCAAAACATATTAGGTCACTTTTGGACCTATAGTTTAGCTAATAGAGGATATAACAGAAGGATTATATTTGTATAAGGTCACTTTTGGACCTTAGGAAAATATGTAAACAATAGATATAGCATGTTCTAAGACATTAGATAAACCAACCAGCAAAAAGTTTCAATAGTTACATCTGAAGCATGGAAAATTTAAATATAATGATGCAGCCAACTATCAAAGGCTGTACCTGCAGGACAAAATAAGAAGTATCAAATTTCTGCCCTTTCTTACTTATTTACCTTCTTGAAACAAGTGAGGTCATTTTTGGACCTCCAGGATAGTTATTGTCAGTAGTAGGAGGGAGTACACTGATATAGGGCCACTTTTGGACTTTCAAAATACAATAGGGATGCGTGCTATAATGTCAACAGAAACCCCCTCCCCAATAAATAACATATTTCCAACATTACAATATCTTAAAATGTTTAAACAGATTTGAAGGGAAATACAATGGGAGGAGCAGTTCCTGCTCAATTGACTTACAGAGAAAACTGGGGTACTGACCTCTGCTATAAATACATAGAATGGCTGTCTATGATGGACTAGTGAATTATATAGCATTAGTGTAGGTGAAGCCATTGTTCATGGGAATAATAGAGCTATGTATTAAGCATAATCTGTGGCACTAGTAAATTTTTAAAATTGTGTAAGATAATGTAGGCAAATATAAGGTTAAACACCTTTAGAATGTTATTGCTAATCTGAACTTTAATGAACCTTTAAAATTCTGCTTTTGGTAAAAGGAGACAACCCATACTTGTAATATGTACAGGTATCAAAACATATTTTAAATTAGTTTTACAACCTGAATAGCTCTTGTTAGTAGTTAATAATATAAGGGACTGTTTATTCCACCATCCCGGCCACTGACAATGGAGCAGCAGTCTAAGAAGCTCATAAAAACCAAACAAACAAACAACAAGCTATATATATATACTGAGGGCATAACAATGTTTACTCTAACAGTGGTACCTGTAGGTAAGTTTATAGGTCATGTGATATAGTTCAGTAGAAATCAGCATGTTAAAAAGTGTAGAATTCGATTTCACAGTGGTATATAGGTGAGAAAATTCAATAACAGGGTACTAGAGGGGTTTAAGCTGGTAGCTGCCCGCCAAAGTAAATAAGAGTAAATGGGGGTCACGTTTAAAAGGTTAACTATACGGGTCCGTACTTCACACAACAAAAAATGACATAATGATAAGTGTCTCTCAGATTCAAAATAAATCGTCATAAGTAGAGACATAGCAATAGTCCAGACGCAGAACGTTTAATTAATTTGGCACGTTGTTAACAATTGCACTTTACCCCACTCCTGTCTTCAAAGTAAAGAGAGCAGCATATTTTAATGGTGACAGGGCTGAAGAATATCCCAATATCCCAAACGTGCTGTTCCATGGCGCTTGTTGTCCGGGAGCAGATCCTGATCTTGAAAAAGGCTGACAGGCGACAGCCGAAACACGTAGAAACCTGAAAGCAAGCCATCAGCTACACGCCGAAACCTGAAAGCAAGCCATCAGCTACACGCTGAAACCTGAAATTAAGCCATCAGCTACACGCTGAAACCTGAAAGCAAGCCATCAGCTACACGCTGAAGCCTGAAATTAAGCCATCAGCTACACGCTGTTACTACAAGGAGAACGATAAACCAATAATTTCCGGCATCACCCACAGGAGGGATTGAATTTCCATATCTGATGTCCAGTAATAATTCATTTGGGAGAAACACTTTATCGTAATAGTGCACTATTTACAATGAAGAAAAATAAAGGAGAACAAACAGCTAAAAACCGTATGTAAATAAAATCATAGACCTTAAAGCAGCGACTACAGATTTACTGGTTTTAAATTAACCTTCATAGCACTTAGACTGCATCAAACTGCAAATATTCTATACCACAGTATACAATATGGTTTCTTAGAGAAAAAGCCAGGAAAGTTACATTATAGAAACACCTTGGAAGAAGGACACTGTATTGTGACTCATATTTTTATTCTTTTTTTTACATTTTTAATCATTTTATTTCCACAGTCCAAATGGCAATTTAAAACACATTGAAGAGGATGCTATATGACTAACTTACAAACCGAAAATTAAACCAAATAGAAACACTGTAATAGATTGCATTACATTGTATCTCAATGCTATATATAAATATATATATATATATATATATATATATATATATATATCGTTTTTGGATGATGTTGAGCAAAGTGAAAGTAACCGTTTAAGAAGGTTTTAAACAGTTTTATCTTAGAGGAGAATATTTACCTATAGACACCGGTGTCATTTCTAGTATTTTGGAATCGTTTAAGAGAACATATGTTTCTAAGAAATGTTTTATGTAAATGTATGTTTAGTATAATAAATAATTTGAATTCCACAGTGGTTCATCATTGAGTATTAGATACAATGTATTTAGAGGCTAAGAGATATTGCATATAGGAAGGAAGCTAGAAAGGGTTTAATCTTCATATATACACTCATCTACACCACTATTACAACTAAGAGGTATTGCATACAGGAAGTAAATAAGAGTGCTTTAATCCTCGTATATTTACACATATCTATACCATTTTCACATTATGTGTTATTACTGCCTTATTATAGAAGTATTATAGATACCCCAAAGGGATCTAAATAAACATATTGTGCACAACAAGAATCAGCAAGCTTTTTTTGCGCCACCGTAGATGTATATTTAGATCCAGAACTTGGAGGTTATAGCGGTAGTCCATCCTTTTACTCACGCTAGGTATAGGCTCCATTTTAACAGTGGGATCCAAAAAGTCCGCTTCTGCTGCTATCCGCTCGGTATCCTCTTTGCTGTCAATCAAGGCAACACTGATACCGGTATCTTGTGTTCTTGTACAGTTCACATTTACTTGCAGTGGTGTGGCTGGGTGCGCTATTTTTGGTAGTGTCTTCAATGTTGTAGGCTCAGTGGGGTTTATGTCTTCCCGTTTAGGCAGTCCTTCTTCCCCAGTGAGATACATAGTTCTCGGAGTCTCGGGTCCGCCATTTCTCCACACACATACTTCTTTATATTATCTCTGTCTGTACACCAAAGCCCAATACTTAGAGAGAACAATTGAAAATGAAAATTTTATTACTACTTATCCCTCCTTCTTTGAATGTATTTTGTTCTGTTATCTATGTTTACATAGCCTTTTTATAGCCAATACTTAAAGGGATATGAAATCCAAAAATTGTCTTTTGTGTTTCAAACAGAGCATACAATTTAAATAAAAAACTTTTAATTTACTATTTAATATAGTTTAATTTAATTGTAGGATAATAGTTAGGGTAGGTTAATTAATAGTTTAATATAGTTTAATTTAATTGTAGGATAATAGTTAGGGTGGGTTAATTAATCGTTTTTTTAAGTTTACATTTATTATAAGATAGGGATCTTGTAATTTTAATGTAAAGTTAGTGGGTTGTTAGGTTAAGGCGTTAATAGCTTAATTTAGTTTATGGCGATGTGGGGGGCTGGCAGTTTAGGGATTAATAGGTTTAGTTAGTGGTAGTTATGTGGGAGGCCAAGGGTTTAGGGGTTAATACTTTTATTTAGTTGCGGTGGGGTCCGGGAGTGGTGAGATAGGGGTTAATATTTTTATTTAGTTGCGGTGGGGTCCGGGAGCGGTGGGATAGGGGTTAATACTTTTATTTAGTTGCGGTGGGGTCCGGGAGCGGCGGGATAGGGGTTAATACTTTTATTTAGTTGCGGTTGGGTCTGGGAGCAGTTGGATAGGGGTTAATACTTTTATTTAGTTGCAGCAGGGTCCGGGAGCAGTGGGATAGGGATTAATACTTTTATTCAGTTGTGGCAGGGTCCGGGAGCAGCGGGATAGGGGTTAAACATTTTAGTATAGTTGCGGTGTTTAGTGACAGGGTATAAATAAAGATGGTAAAAAGCTGAATAGCAGCGAGATCGATGACTGCTAGTTAACAACAGTCCGTTGCTCATCGCCCCGTACTTGGTGCGTGGATTTTTTTATAAATATGGAGATCGTATTCAGGTCAGTGGCCGCGTTGTTAGGCTAGCGTATTGGTGCCGTTGAATGCAAGAAAGTTGACGGCCTGATAGATAGGCCTCATTATATATATCTAGCATAAGTAATACAACTTTTATTTAGTTGCGGTGGGGTCCGGGAGCGGCGGGATAGGGGTTAATACTTTTATTTAGTTGCGGTTGGGTCTGGGAGCAGTTGGATAGGGGTTAATACGTTTATTTAGTTGCAGCAGGGTCCGGGAGCAGCGGGATAGGGATTAATACTTTTATTCAGTTGTGGCAGGGTCCGGGAGCAGCGGGATAGGGGTTAAACATTTTAGTATAGTTGCAGTGTTTAGTGACAGGGTATAAATAAAGATGGTAAAAAGTTGAATAGCAGCGAGATCGATGACTGCTAGTTAACAACAGTCCGTTGCTCATCGCCCCGTACTTGGTGCGTGGATTTTTTTATAAATATGGAGATCGTATTCAGGTCAGTGGCCGCGTTGTTAGGCTAGCGTATTGGTGCCGTTGAATGCAAGAAAGTTGACGGCCTGATAGATAGGCCTCATTATATCTATCTAGCATAAGTAATACAAAATGTACATGCTCCAACAAATTCGCTTTTTTCATGAGAATCTTTCTAACATCTTATCTTGAGCCATAGTCCTATCAAAGGAAAATTACTAAACCTTTTCATGTTCTCAAAATTTGAGGTCAATTCTATTTCATTTGAGAACATTCATCTAGATTACTATAAAATGAGCGGTATTGCACATTCCATAGGGCTGCCATTACGAATGACTGAAAAACCTCCTTGTGCTGTGCGGTATGGTGCCTTGCCCTTAAGCTCCATACCGCACAAAAGCCAAGGGCTGAGTTTACGTGCTCGTGCACACTTTCCCCCATAGACATCAATGGAGGGAAATTGTTGGAAAAAAACTAACACCTGTGATTGCGGAATGGCAAATCGCTGTAACGCAATCCCCATTAATGTCTATGGGGAAAAGAAAGTTACGTTTAAACCTAACACCCTAACATAAACCCCTAGTCTAAACACTAATCCGCCGCTTTCCGACACTAAATAAAATTATTAACCCCTAATCCACCACTCCCCGACATTGCCAATGCTAAATAAACCTATTAACCCCTAAATCGCCGCCCCCCCCCACATCCCAACTAATAAATAAACCTATTAATCCGCAGACCCCCACATTGCCAACACTATAATAAAGTATTAATCCCTAAACTGCCAGCCCCCACATCACAACAAATAAACTAAACCTATTAACCCTTAAACTGCCAGCCCCCCACATCGTAATTAATAAACTAAACCTATTAACCCCTAAACCACTGGCCCCTCACATTGCAAAACACTAAATTAAACTATTAACCCTTAAACCTAACACCCCGCTAACTTTAAATTAAAAGTTACAATATAACTATCTTAAAATAAATAAAAATTTACCTGTGAAATAATAAAAACTAAGATTAAACTATAAATGAACCTGACATAACTATTCTAATAAAATAAACTACCAATTAAAAATCCTAAATTATGGTTTGCGTCCCCTTCCTTCCCGATCACTAATGGTACGAGACAGGGATGTCCCTTGTCCCCCTGATTTTCGCGTTAGCGATAGAACCATTAGCTACAGCACTTTGTTCCAATGATGATATTAAAGGGGTAAACATAGCTGGATCCACACAGAAAGTCGCTCTCTTCGCTGATGATCTCACTGTACTATTAAGCGATCCTACTCAATCTCTCCCAGTTCTATTTGACCTCCTTCAGCATTTTGGAACAGTTAGTTACTATAAACTTAATGTGAATAAGACGGATGCCTATGCACTCAATATTCCTGATAAAGAGTACCATACGCTTAAAAAGAGATACAGCTTCAACTGGTCGAAACAACGCCTAAAACATTTAGGAGTTTTTCTTTCTGCTGACATCTCGATTATTGTTGAATCTAATTTTTATCCCCTTCTACATCATTTTCAAAAGGCTGTAAATCGTTGGGATGTTACTAGTATCTCATGGTCAGGCAGGGTGGCAGCCTTCAAGATGTCCCTTTTACCCAAGCTTACATACCTGTTTCGAACGCTACCGATCCCTATTCCCAAATCCCTTATAGGGAAATTCCAACTTCTTTGTAACAAATTTATATGGAATAACAAGCATCCGAGAGTGGCAACTAGAATTTTACAACAGCCAATGTTAAGTGGGGGTGCTGGCGCCCCTAATTTGGCATATTATCATGAAGCCTCTAGGTTGGCCCATATTCGTCCATGGAATTCTGAATCGTCTGATTGTATATGGTGAAGCTTGAACAAGCTACCTTGCCTTGTCCACTTGTATTATCGGACCTGCTTTGGATTCCTAAGCACACCAGAGCCGCGTTTAACATCCAAAACTTTCTTGTTTTGTCAGCTTTAAAATTCTGGGATAAAATTAGATCACTTCCCCAAATAGCCCCACATCCATCTCCAATCCACATGCTTTCGGGCCTAGTATCTGCTCTTCAGGACTTTCACACCTCGGTATGGCATTCCCATGGAGTTTTCAGTATACAGGACCTCTTCCCTGACAAGCAACTGATGAGCCTAGCTACCTTCCGCTCCACGTTTCAGCCCTCACAATTACTACAGTTTGAATACTGGAGGCTGAGAAGCTTATTACATTCGTGGGGATTCACAGCCCTGCCTTTACGAGCTTCCACGAAGTGGGAATTGCGATGGTGCACGGCAAAAAAGATTCCTAGAGCATTATCTATATCTTACCAAGATGTTCGTAACCCTCCCATCTACTTTAAATCTTCCTACATTATCATGTGGGAAAGGGATCTCCAATTTCAAGCTTCCCAGGAAGAGTAGTCCAAAGCCATGATTGTGACTAAACAGGCTCTTCATTGCGTTACGTTACTGGCATTATATCTTAAGATATGCTTACAGTGGCACATGACGCCATTACAGCTTTTCAAAATATCCTTTGTGAACTCACCGCTTTGCTGGAGAGGATGCGGGCAGGTAGGATCGTCGGCCACATATGGTGGGAATGCCCTGCTTTACAACCTTTGTGGGCCATGCTCTCACTTAGATGTTCTCTAGTAGACCCGAGCCTTTGGCGGGTTCCACAGAAAGTACTGTTTCATCTTGGAGTGGGGTTCCCTCTTTCCCTCTTTCACTTAGCATTTATTTACTGATGGCCATCAAGCTTATAATTGCACGTAAGTGGAAGCAAATCACTATCCCCAATTGGCACGACTTGATCAAAATCATGGATTAGCTAGAAGTAATGGAAAGCCCCATATTCACCGCAATCAATAAGGTCTCTCTGCATTGTCAAGCATGGGAACTGTGGAAGAAAATTAGAACTTCCTCACCTTAAATAGTGCGCATAAATCAAGTAGACCTCCTGCTTTTCCCAACCCCTCAACTCTGTTTCCTATCCTTCTCTTCTTCTCTTCTGTTCCTCTCTCTATTCCCCCCCCCTTTTTTTTTCTTCTCATCTCTCCTCTCTTTATCTCCACTAGTGTTCGGGGCCCTTTCTCCTAGAGGGGTATGATGGCGTAATTATATACTCTTTCTACTAAATACCAGAAATTCACATGCATACTTAAGTACTATCATTTATCAATATCTGGCTCGCACATTTCACATAGCGCATCTCATATCAGTATGAACACCCCTAGAGGTTTCTTAAATATTAACAGTTACTGACTCTGTGTGCTCAGTGTTTGATCACAATTTATGTTTTTATAAAAATATTTCTGAGGTTTCACCATATGCAATATATCATTTTAATTATCCAAAAGTTGATGATTATTGTAAAACTGACATGCCTTTTGTGTATCTGAAAGTTTTTTGTTATTTAATTTGCATAACCTCAATAAAAAAATTAAAATTTAAAAAAAAAATCCTAAATTACTAATTTAAATAAACCTATTACTACGAAAAAAAATCTAACATTTCAAAAAAACGCTAAAATTACAAAAAATAAAACACGAAATTATCCAAAATAATAAAAATTACACCTAATCTAATAGCCCTATAAAAACAAAAAAGCCCCCCAAATAAAAGCACCTCCTAACTTAACAATAAACTACCAATAGGCGTTTTGTAGTTTTTTTTTATTTTGGGGGGTTGGTTGGGTGAGGGGTTTTTACTTTTAGGGGGACTTTGTAATTTTTTAATGTAAAAGAGCTGTTTAACTTAGGGCAATGCCATACAAAAAGCCATTTGAAGGGCTACTGGTAGTTTGTTAGTTTAGATGTTATTTTTATTATATTTTTTTGGGGGGGGTTTGTTTTTATAGGTTTATTAGATTAGATGTAATTTTTATTATTTTGGATAATTTCGTGTTTTTTTTTAATTTTTTTTTTTTTTCGTAATTTTTAGTGTTTTTATTTTTTTGTAATGTTATGGATCATGTTGGTATAGGCTGTTATGCAAGCATTTTAGCCGGACCTCACAACCTGTAATACAGTGCTATGGAAAATCCCACACTCAAACGTAATTTTTTGAGTGCGGAATGGAGGGTTGCATTAAAGGGACAGTCAACTCCAAAAAATTTTTCATGATTTAAATAGGGCATGCAATTTTAAACAACTTCCCAATTTACTTTTATCACCAATTTTGCTTTGTTCTCTTGGTATTCTTATTTGAAAGTTAAACCTAGGAGGTTCATATGCTAATTTCTTAGACCTTGAAGACTACCTCTAATCTGAATACATTTTGACCACTAGAGGGCATTAGTTCACATATTTCATATAGATAACATTGAGCTCATGCACGTAAAGTGACCTAGGAGTGAGCACTGATTGGCTAAACTGCATGTCTGTCAAAAGAACTGAAATAAGGGGGCAGTCAGCAGAGGCTTAGATACAAGATAATTACAGAGGTAAAACGTGTATTATTATAACTGTGTTGGATATGCAAAACTGGGGAATGGGTAATAAAGGGATTATCTTTCTTTTTAAACAACAAAAATTCTGGTGTTGACTGTCCCTTTAAGGCTGAAATGCTTGCGGTATAGCTATACCAGCGACTTGTAATATGCGTTACCTGACAAGATAGAAACCTAATATGTCCTAGGACATAAAGGAAAATAAATCTATGGCGCCTCTTTACGGCTAAATATACTCTAGGGCTGCAACAACTAATCGGTAAGATTGATCATAAAAATAGTTGTCAAAGAATCTCATTATCAATTAGGTGGTCAGCGATTAGTTGGTTAATTGCACAGCACCAGCTGCTTCAATCCGATGAACTCCTGGTACTCATGGTATTGTGCAAACATTTTTATTTATTTTATTTTTTTCTATCCGATTAATCGGATGATTATTATCCGATTAATCGGATAGAAAAAAAGATTTAAAAAATAAATAAATTCATTTTTTTTGCATAATCTTAGTTGCAGTAGATCATCAGATTAAAGCAGCTGGTGCTGTGCAACTGACCAACTAATCGCTGACCACCTAATTGATAATGAGATTTGTTGACAACTATTTTTATGATCAAACTTACCGATTAGTTGTTGCAGCCCTAATATACTCTCAGTACCAGGCTGGTTTATATAATTCAAATGCAGATATTACCAATGTGAAAAATAACTACTCTGTAGCATTTATAAGGAAACAATATCCAATTGCAGCTATCGGCTAATATATATAATATATATATAATAAAAATGCAGAAAAAATAGAAAAAATATATATAATTTTATATTATAAGTCACTTTTTTATAATTGAATGGCACCTTTAGAATAGTTTTTCAGCATAAATGAATCATACTTAGCCTGTTATTAAAATAGGATATAATAAGAAACTAACACCTAGATTACGAGTCTTGCGTTAGGTTTAAAAAGCAGCATTGAGAGGTCCCAACGCTGCTTTTTAATGCCCGCTGGTATTACGAGTCTTGCAGGTACAGGTGTACCGCTCACTTTTTCGGCCAGACTCGGAAATACCGCAAATCCATTTACATCAATTGCGTATCCTATATTTTCAATGGGACTTTCATAGCGCCGGTATTACGAGTCTGACCAAAAGTGAGCGGTACACCCTCTCCTGTCAAGACTAGTACCGCATTTAAAAGTCAGTAGTTAAGAGTTTTATGGTACAACGCCGTAGCATAAAACTCTTAACTAACACCCATAAACTACCTATTAACCCCTAAACCGAGGCCCTCCCACATCGCAAACACTAAAATAAATATTTTAACCCCTAATCTGCCGAACTGGACATCGCCGCCACCATAATAAATATATTCACCCCTAAACCACCGCACTCCCGCCTCGTAAACACTAGTTAAATATTTTTAACCCCTAATCTGCCGTCCCTAACATCGCCGCCACCTACCTACATTTATTAAACCCCCCTAATCTGCCGCCCCAACGTCGCTGCCACTATATTAAAGTTATTAACCTCTAAACCTAAGTCTAACCCTAACCCCCCCTAACTTAAATATAATTTAAATAAATCTAAATAAAATTACTACAATTAACGAAATAATTCCCGTTTAAAACTAAATACTTACCTGTAAAATAAACCCTAAAATAGCTACAATATAACTAATAGTTACATTGTAGCTAGCTTAGGGTTTATTTTTATTTTACAGGCAACTTTGTATTTATTTTAACTAGCTACAATAGTTATTAAATAGTTATTAACTATTTAATAACTACCTAGTTAAAATAAAGACACATTTACCTGTAACATAAAACCTAACCTAAGTTACAATTACACCTAACACTAACCTACAATTAAATTAATTACCTAAATTAAATACAATTAATTACAATTAAATAAAATTATCTAAAGTACGAAAACCCCCCCACTAAATTACAGAAAATAATAAAGAAATTACAAGATTTTTAAACTAATTACACCTACTCTAATCCTCCTAACAAAAAAAGCCACCCAAAATAAAAAAGCCCTACCCTACACTAAATTACAAATAGCCCTTAAAAGGGCCTTTTGCGGGGCATTGCCCCAAAGTAATCAGCTCTTTTACCTGAAAAAAATTACAATCCCCCCCAACATTAAAACCCACCACCCACACAACCAACCCTACTCTAAAACCCACCCAATCCCCCCTTAAAAAAACCTAACACTAACCCCCTGAAGATCACCTTACCGGGAGACGTTTTCACCCAACCGGGCCGAATTCCTCAACGAAGCCGGCAGAAGTGGTCCTCCAGATGAGCAGAAGTCTTCATCCAGTCAGCATCCTCTTCTTCCGACTGCTTCTTCCAGAATGAAGGTTCCTTTAAAGGACGTCATCCAAGATGGCGTCCCTTCAGTTCCGATTGGCTGATAGAATTCTATCAGCCAAATGGAATTAAGGTAGAAAAAATCCTATTGGCTGATGCAATCAGCCAATAGGATTGAAGTTCAATCCTGTTGGCTTATCCAATCAGCCAATAGGATTGAGCTGGCATTCTATTGGCTGTTCCAATCTGCCAATAGAATGCCAGTTCAATCCTATTGGCTGATTGCATCAGCCAATAGGATTTTTTCTACCTTAATTCCGATTTGCTGATAGAATTCTATCAGCCAATCGGAATTGAAGGGACGCCATCTTGGATGACGTCATTTAAAGGAACCTTCATTCTGGAAGAAGCCGTCGGAAGAATAGGATGCTCCGCGTCGGATGTCTTGAAGATGGACCCGCTCCGCGCCGGATTGGATGAAGATAGAAGATGCCTTCTGGATGAAGACTTCTGCCCGTCTGGAGGACCACTTCTGCCCGTTTGGATGAAGACTTCTCCCGGCTTCATTGAGGACTTCGGCCCAGTTGGGTGAAGACGTCTCCCGGTAAGGTGATCTTCAGGGGGTTAGTGTTAGTTTTTTTTAAGGGGGGATTGGGTGGGTTTTAGAGTAGGGTTGGTTGTGTGGGTGGTGGGTTTTAATGTTTGGGGCAATGCCCGACAAAAGGCCCTTTTAAGGGCTATTTGTAATTTAGTGTAGGGTAGGGCTTTTTTTATTTTGGTGGGCTTTTTTATTTTGTTAGGGGGATTAGAGTAGGTGTAATTAGTTTAAAAATCTTGTAATTTCTTTATTATTTTCTGTAATTTAGTGTTTGTTTTTTTCCGTACTTTAGATCATTTTATTTATTGTAATTAATTGTATTTAATTTAGGTAATTAATTTAATTGTAGGGTAGTGTTAGGTGTAATTGTAACTTAGGTTAGGTTTTATTTTACAGGTAAATTTGTCTTTATTTTAACTAGGTAGTTTATTAAATAGTTAATAACTATTTAATAACTATTGTAGCTAGTTAAAATAAATACAAAGTTGTCTGTAAAATAAAAATAAACCCTAAGCTAGCTACAATGTAACTATTAGTTATAGTGTAGTTATTTTAGGGTTTATTTTACAGGTAAGTATTTAGTTTTAAACGGGAATTATTTAGTTAATTGTAGTAATTTAACTTAGATTTATTTTAATTATATTTAAGTTAGGGGGTGTTAGGGTTAGAGTTAGGTTTAGGGGTTAATAACTTTAATATAGTGGCGGCAACGTTGGGGGCGGTAGATTAGGGGTTAATAAGTGTAGGTAGGTGGCGACGACATTGGGGGTGGCAGATTAGGGGTTAATAATATAATATAGGTGTCGGCGATGTTGGGGGCAGCAGATTAAGGGTTCATATGTATAATGTAGGTGGCAGTGGTGTCCGGAGCGGCAGATTAGGGGTTAATAATATAATGTAGGTGTCAGCGATGTCGGGGGGGGCAGATTAGGGATTAATAAATGTAAGATTAGGGGTGTTTAGACTCGGGGTTCATGTTAGGGTGTTAGGTGTAGACATAGCTTTTATTTCCCCATAGGAATCAATGGGGCTGCGTTAATTAATTTAATTGTAGGGTAGTGTTAGGTGTAATTGTAACTTAGGTTAGGTTTTATTTTACAGGTAAATTTGTCTTTATTTTAACTAGGTAGTTTATTAAATAGTTAATAACTATTTAATAACTATTGTAGCTAGTTAAAATAAATACAAAGTTGTCTGTAAAATAAAAATAAACCCTAAGCTAGCTACAATGTAACTATTAGTTATAGTGTAGTTATTTTAGGGTTTATTTTACAGGTAAGTATTTAGTTTTAAACGGGAATTATTTAGTTAATTTTAGTAATTTTACTTAGATTTATTTTAATTATATTTAAGTTAGGGGGTGTTAGGGTTAGAGTTAGGTTTAGGGGTTAATAACTTTAATATAGTGGCGGCAACGTTGGGGGCGGTAGATTAGGGGTTAATAAGTGTAGGTAGGTAGTTTTTTTTCAGCCGGCTCTCCCCCATTGATTCCTAGGGGGAAATCGTCCATGAGCACATTTAGCCAGCTCAAGGCTAACGTAAGCAGCGCTGGTATTAGAGTGAGATGTGGAGCTAAATTTTGCTCTTCGCTCACTTTTTTGCGGTTAACACCGAAAGTATGTTTCATAAGAATTAATATATCAGAAAAATTAAATTAAAATAATACACTATTAAATTTATAGAAATCCAGAAATAAGAAACTATTAGATAACAAACACTGAATTATTAAAATAATATGGTAATTAATTGATAAGTATTCCCCTATACAATCAGTTTTTATATTTTAGTCTGAATTTATATAGGTGTACTGAGTTTATACACACAAACAATTAGTCAAGTGTAAACAGAATACCTGCAGCTGCATATAACTCTCCACTATAAGTTAACAAAGCTATCCAATTTTTTTTTTTAAATCTATCAAAACATTTAAATTTATGGAGATAATACATATAGTATATATAGTTATGCTGCTAAAATGGAACGTAGCAAATATGAAACTAATATATATTGTATTCAACAAATAAGTCCCTTTTAATATGTTTAATATTTAATGTGAGGGTATAAGACAGCTGCAGATACACCGGTAAGCAGAGTTTAAGAAATACTTGTAGCCGAAACGCGTTTCTCTGCTTTAGACCCTTAGAGGCATCCGTAGTTTGACCGTAATTCACTACACATGCGGGAAACTATGTACCATAACGCAAAACTTGTAATCTAGTCGATTATCAGACAATTTAGCTACAAAACAATCAGCATACAAGGGAAATGTGTAGACAAAAATTTTCACAAACATATAAAATGCAATAAATTGTCTGTTGTGTGTAATTGGTCTTGGTATTCACAAACAGAGCTAAAAGTGTCACTAAACATCATGAACTGTTCATGACAATTATTTTGCACTGAAATAGTTATTAGTAAATGTTATTGCAAATGGTCAAATTTTAATTGACTGCAGCAAAGCAAATGAAAGAAGCATCTACTCCATTTGCTCTTTTTCATTGTATGATCAATTTGTACAAATAGACAGTAAACAAGATTAAAAGTGGAGTGCTAATTTATCGTGCGGCTGTAAATGGGTAAATTCACCCATTTACGGGCGCACAATAAATAAACCAGACATTACAAGTGGCTGGTCAATGCTACCTTGAGCTTGTGTTAGCAATTAGCGCTTCAAAAATTAACCAGAGGTCAGACCTCTGGTTAATTTTAAAAATGTCCCCCAATAAAAAGTGTAGTGTTGGTTTTTAAAATATAAAAAATAGCATATTTTTTAGGGGTTAAAGTGTGCGGATGTGTGGTGTTAGAACAAAATGGCACTGAAAAGTGCCTTTACATTGTGATCTATGGGGACTGTGATTTCCCTTGAAATATATATATGTACATTATATGCTTATGTACATATATATTTATGTGTTAATATGTGTATATACACATATATAAGCACATAACTAAATATGTATATATTCATATACATATATATTTAACCTTTGCTGCCCATCGCTGCGCTAGGTTCTCTGCCGTGTCTCACCGCATGAGAACGAGGCTCCCTTTGGAACCTATAGAAGATACCTCCATGAGAGCAATGCTTCCATGCAATGTGAACGCTGGTATTACAAGTGGGGTGCAAATATTGCACTCACGTAAGCGCAATTTTGCACTCCACTCGCAATCTAGGCCTAGTAAGTAACATTTACTTATGTTATACAAATGACTGTTTAATTTTAACCAGCCTATATATAGTGTTCCTTCCAGGTGCACATCATGGCTGCCTATAAAAATCATCTGACAGTAGCCAAGTCAAATAAAATAATAATAATAATAATAAAAAAAGGTCTTGCTGCAATAAATACAAATAGGTACTAGTGTTACTTGCCTTCTTTATATGCTGACAGTATTTTCTGATTCCTCAAATATACCCTTCACTCATATAAAGGCTAAAGATGTATGCATGCACATGCAGGTATAATTATGAGACTGGTATTAACCCCAGATGCTACTGAAACCCAGTAACACAAACCACCATCTTCTGTTGCTTTTGACATGTAGAACCCACTGCTCTGCTGTATCCATTAGACAGTGCTCCCATAACAAACAAACACTGAGTGTCACACACAACATTCTGCCTGCATCTACTGCACTACACTCATGTCTTCTGCACACACCTTTCCACCCAACTCCCAGTGCTACTCCTGCTCCACTATCTGGTAAAGGGTAAGATTTGAGCACTGCTAAACTCAATTACTCTTTGCCTTAGCTTGGTACCTAGAGTTGCAGGTGTTGTTTGCTAAAATTTGAGGAATTTATCATTACAACTACTTCAAGATTTACTTTTTTCTGCCAAACCTAACCATTCTATTCCTAACCCACACCCCACATCACTGCACAGTGTAAAGAACAATACTAAGATATGGGACTGCAAAGCATGCCAGCATAAATACATAGAAGAATATGTGTATGTCATATAAGTTAACTGCACACACAGAGGAAAGCATGCTGAATAGCAAGGCAAAAAGCCTTCAAATACTGTACATGTAATTGGAGATGGAAAAAAATGTGGCCCTTTATCTTAGCCATTAGAGCTTCCTTTGCAGTCACCACTCTCTCTTCTGAAAAGAAAAAGAATGTCTGATTTTCTCTATAAAAAGACAAATTACATATTTTACATTGGAAAACATCTGCATTCTCTATACTGTCTTTTGTCCTCCCATAATCCACTCTCTCCCATTAAAACCACAGATTAAAATATATACTGTGAGTCCAATACAAAAATAAGTACCTGATGGGCCTTTCTTCTAAGAACTTGGTGGTTTGGTTGCTTGTTACTGCTGCAAATGACTTTAGAGGAAAATGCAATATTGATCTAATGAGATGAGTGAGCAAACCCAGACTGAAATGCATAATAGCACAAGGTAGAATCCAAGGTGCTTGATGGGCTTTTTTCTTCCCCGTTTCTTGGCATGGAGATAGAAGGAAAACCTTCATGACACAGATCATTGCACAATCCCCATGTGTTATTATTTTATGGCATTTCCTCCTATCCCTGAGGGCCTGATGATCAAAGACTCGCCACCTTGGAGAGAAATCATTTAAAGTCTTTAGGGGCTTTTTTGAGTTTTATATTGTAATGTAGGTGCCTCTCCTTCACACCCATAGCTAGATAAACAATTACAATTTGCCTTTCTAAAATTCTTTGAGGGACCTTTAAATTGTGACCTATACATAAGGAAAGTCAGTCCAAGTGCTGTCAAGTATGAAAAAATATAGTAAAAATATGTGGGTTGATGGTGATAGTTTAATTGTGAGTACAATGATGTCAATCCTGTTTCTCCCTACATTATATCCCCCAGCGCAATCTTTATGAAAAGAAACAGAGAAGAAAGAGGCAAGAGCCATTGATGGTGCAAGCAAATCCAGATACTGTGATTAAACCGCGGCGCTCCCGAAAGCCAGAGGAACAAGCACTTTTGCTGGAATCTAGCAGTGCTTCCAGCAATAGTTTGGGTATGTGAACAATTAATTATTTAGGTCACATGATTTGCAATTAGATTGACAGCACTGAGCACATTGTATTAAGGTTTCTCATATTTTTTGCCAGGAATAGATTTCAAAACTTATGTTTTATCAATATTTTCAACAAGGAGTTTGTATAATTTGTATATATCTTTCTTTAATTCCATCCTGTTTTCCTTACCCCCTCCTCTTTCTCTCTCTTTAGGTAACTGTAATCCAAACACAATAGGTGAACCTCCTGGCGCTACTTATATTGTTTCCAGTGGTGGGTCAGAGAACTTCTCAAGGAACTTCAAGACTGAGACAGGACAAGGCAATAAAGAAGCAGACTTAATGGGAGGTAAAATGCGTGTTTGTATGGTATCAGATATTAATAAGGGTGATAAGCCAAGTAGGTACAATATATTCTTAGTTTGTTTTTAAAATAATGAGTAATATCAGCTGCACTAAGTAACTATAATTTTATATTTGAGTATTCTAAAAAAAAGTACTAGTTCGGAGTCTGATTTTATGTCATAATATGTACAATATAGTAACTAAATACCTGGGGTATGAAACAAATAATACCAAGTATGATGTTTACACTATATTTTTAGGTGGTACCGTACCTTTATACTTCGTTTTAAGCTGCAAGGTATGAGTTAAATCACAGTCTAGTTGTAAAAGTTACAATTTAGATGCAGTCATGTGTCGTATCATTAGCATTTTGAGCATGCTATTGTGTCAAATGCAAGAGCACACAACTTACCTCTATATGCTACATTAGCTGTATGAATGAAACTTTATTTAAAATCATTCTTTCCAAATGAAAGTGTATTGCTAAAAGGCGTCTATTTAAATTAGAAATGCCCCTTTGTTTGTCTATATGAAGAGCTCAGCTGCTACTGTTAAGTTTAAAACAGAAGGTGATCTATGTATTTAACCCAGGGGTGTCAAAGTCATTTGAGTCGCGGCCATTTTCCATACAAGTACAACTCACGTAGGCTGACACTACCTACATATCTTGTCATTGCTAAACAAAGCAGTAACGTTTGCTATAACTGCATACATTTCAAAAGATTGTGTTCTGTAACTCCTAATTAACTTACTCTGGTTTCATGAAACGTACTCTAATGCTTTTGAGAAGGTGACACACAGGCTCCATTGGGTTGCTCTCCCACAGAGTCCGTGCTATTTTTTTCTATAGCAGCCCTGTTCCGGATGCACTCACAGTTTAGCATACGCATGCGCATAGTATAAAGTTTCCTCCGCATTATAAACAGTGGATCACAATGCTGTTGGCATAGCGACCCACTGTATAGATAGTGATAGACATATACCTTTTGTAAATAAAATAAATAAATATAAAATATATATTTATCAAATGTAAAGTATGTGGCGTGGGCCGCACAAAATTAGGTCGAGGACTGCCAGTTTCACACTCTTGATTTAATGCCTTCACTACCGGAGAAATTTTAGCATTTTTGCTTTCACTCCATTTAAATAGAAATAGAGCCTTCTTTTTTTTGCATTACCTATCAAAACTATTTTTTAAGCAGACAACCCAAGGTATTGATCTAGGACTATTTTGGTATATTTGATGCCACCATATCGCCGCAAAATGCGATCCTATAAAAAAAAAGCGTTAACTTTTTCACAAACTTTGGGGTTCTCATGAAATTATTTACCTACCGCTTGTAAAGTCATAACACAAATGGTTCTCTGGGATCCCCTTTGTTCAGAAATAGTAGAAATGCAAGGCTTTGCCATTGTCTTTTGGTAATTAGAAGGCCGCTAATTACAGCTGTGCACCACACTTCTGACATTCCCTGCAGTGAAGGGGTTAATTAATTAGCTGTTAAGGTTAGTAGTATTGTAATGTAGGTATTACCCTCCCAACTAACAACCTCCCACATCCCTGATCCCCACCAAACAGCTCTCGTCCCACCCACACTCCTCACCACCTTAGCTACTGGCAGACAGTCTACCAGTATGAAGTTTTAGGGCTTTTTTTTATTTTTATAAATTAATTATAATTATTTTTTTATTTTCTGCAGTGTATGATCACCCATTAAAATCCCACCTCCCTGATCCCCCCAAACACCTCTCTATCCCTCCCAGTGAAATGCTCCAGTCTGTTTACCAGTATCCATTTTATACCTATTTTTAAAAATGTATTTATTTCTGTAGCTTAAGGGACCTCGACCCCCCTCTATGCAATCGTTATTTAGGGGACCCCATTACAAATGTTGTACTGTAGTGCAGCACCCTGTGCCTCCCTCTCCCTTCAAAACATTTTTTTCTGCAGTGTAGTACTCGTCCCACACCATCGCCCCACCGCCACTGGGCTGCACACCAGCCTCCCGCCTTACCTCCCACACCACAAAAACATTGGCACTCTCTGTAACAATCCTCAATCTGCCGTCATGTGGTAACGGAGCACCGATCGTGCTCCATTTCCATATTAAGGCAGATGCTGGATGGCCAGGAACAGCAGCTCTCAGCTGTTACTTGACCACCAAGACTGCTTGGGCTTCATGCATGTCATACGTACATCTATGTTATGTAGAACGATAAACTATGTACCACATGACTCAGATCTGTGTCCGGATGGGTTAAAAGGTTAAATTTGGTATGAGCATGGGTATAAAATCTGAAACAAGGACAGACTTGGTACTATTATTTAACTTTTGTATTCTATATGTCTTATTCTATATGTCCTAAATATTATCATTATTTTTGTTTTCTTAAATTACACCCCCCCCCCCTGTCCTTTTCTCCCTTCTATATGTCAGTATTTTCAGATGAAGAATTAGAGGAGATCACACTTGAAGATACTCAGCCTCTCACAAAGAGGAAAGAACTGGTCACAGCCAGACCAAGGCAGAAGGGAAAGACTAAGGCAGGTAAATGTCTAACCGTGAGTCACCATTTAACTGAAAAAATAAAAGTCAGCCATATGTAACGGGACATTTCATTAACAAGTGTAACATCAAAACATAGTTCTGGTGAGCATTTCAAATATATTTTAAACATTTACTTGCCTCCATTAAAAGTTATCATTGGTGGAATGATTATCCCCTTTGTCCTCTGTAAATGCTCCAAAATGTATGGCGTCACACCTGAGAACATTTTTGGCTTATCAAATTTGACACCCCTGGGTACTTTAACCCTTTAAGGACACAGCTTTCAGTTTGCTCAATTGTTTTATGACGGAAAAATTGCGTCATATGTCCTTAAGAGGTTAAAAGTCCTCAAAAAAGCATTTTTAGATATATTTAACACTATTTCACAGCTATTTCTAAACAGTCTATTTGTTTGCACATATGTAAGACACTCTGAAATGGCCTCTGAAGACATTCTAGGGATTTATTAAAGCTCCATTCATCCTTATTGAAGAGGCTCTATACAGTCAATAGGGCACACATTCACATATTTATAGGGACATATACATTTGTATATGTGATGACTATGTGATATTATCATGTGCAGATAAGGGGGTTCTACAGGAAATCTCACTTTTCGGACCTCAAAAGCTAGAAGAGATGTTTTTTTACATTTCATTTCTAATTGTGGATTGTAAGTCATATTTGCAAAAAGGGGGCAAAATAAATAAAGTAAATTGTAAGAAAAAAAGTAGCTAAATTTAATTAAGCATTTTATATTACAATCTCAAAGTGTGTACTGTACCTTTCGCAGCTATTATTAAAAATTAATTACTGGCTTCAATGTAAGTGTAGTTTCTTAAAGGGATAAGAAACCCAAAATGTTTCTTTCATGATTCAGAAAGAGCGTTCAATTTTAAACAAATTTCGAATTCGCTTTTATTATCACATGAGCGCTCTTCCATAGGCTCCAATGGGAGCCTCATTCTGATGCCGTCATACACGGCACAGAACCTAAGCGCAGCAAAGGGAGTAAGTTGTTCAGAGATGGGCAGCAAATATTAAATATATGTATATGACTATATACACACATTAACACATACATATATATGTATATGACTATATACACACATTAACACATACATATATATGTATATGACTATATACACACATTAACACATACATATATATGTATATGACTATATACACACATTAACACATACATATATATGTATATGACTATATACACACATTAACACATACATATATATGTATATGACTATATACACACATTAACACATACATATATATGTATATGACTATATACACACATTAACACATACATATATATTTATTGAGAACACACAGTCCCCCATAGACCGAAATGTAAAGGCACTTTTCAGTGCAGTTTTATTTCTAACACCCTACATCCCCTCACTTTAACCCCTAAAAACTGCTTCATGCCGTTTTATTTAAAAACATTAAAGATGCTACTTTGTTTTTTTATTAATAATAGAAGCTTACACTTGGAGGCAATTGTGGCACATTTTGAATATTAACCAGGTTAATTTTTGGATTGTTAATTGCTACCGTGAGTTAGTAGTAGTAATAACCTGGTTATATACCGTGGTTCTGTAAACAGGCGAATTTTCCCGTTTACAGACGTGCGATAAATTAGCACTCCACTTGTAATCTATCCCTTAGTATGCAATCCTGATTTGGACTTTTTTTTAATGAAGGTCATGTAATAATTTGTAGTTTGCAAATACAACGTAACCTTAGAAAGAGTCCAGATGATGACATTTCTATTTAAGTTCATTATAAGTGAATCATTATTGAGTTACGTTGAGATTTATTTGAAACATTTATTAAAATTCTAGTCTATTGACCAGTTACTAACAAATCTCAAATATAAAATCCAGTACACAAACTATCGCCTAGCTTACAAGTCACGCCCTGACTGCAGTGCACGTGCGATATGGTTTTTCTTTAGACTCCTTAGAGCGTCTTCAGCCTCTCTAGCTTCACCAGTCCTTATTTTATTAAATACTATTTAATAACATGAGGACTGGTGAGGCTAGCGAGGCTGAAGATGCTCGAGGGAACCTAAAGAAAAATCATATTG